>NC_141036.1:5667500-5967500 GCF_052040795.2 Danio rerio | reverse complement strand
TGATGAAAAAATTATATAGTAAATACTAGTGTTTTTTGATCCGTGTTACAGTAAAGTGTATTATACTGTATCCATTGATTATAGCATCTACAACACTATAGTGAACTGATATACTGTAACAAATACTATACTATATTTAAGTTTTTACTACAGTAAACTGCGGTGTTTTGGTAGGTTAATATATACTCTATAGTTGTAGGTACTACAGTACTGGGTCATTTGTTTATATTACTATAAGTTGTTGTGTTACCATAGCATCTGTAATATCTCCAGAACAATATATAGTATGTTACTATAGTATGATTCAAAACACTCGAGTATTATAGAATTTATACTACAGTGAAGTATTTTCTTTAAATGAGAGTATAATTTCAGTCATATCAGCTTGGAACATACCAACTTTTCATTTGAGCTTGATCTTAGTGCGCGATTTAAATAGAGAAAGTATCGAAACTCAAAAAAAAAAAAAAATTTGAGATGCTAATGGTCTTATCTGATTCAATGAACTATGCTAAGCTAAGCTAAAAGAGCTCCCTCCATACCCAGAGATCGGCTGAATAAACATAAACATTGCTGAACATACTGAACTGAATAAACATTCCTAAACATAATAGTTTTTATAACTAATGTCTAATAACTGATTTATTTTATCTTTGCTATAATGACAACACATAATATTTTACTAGATATACTAATATTCAGCTTGAGGTACAATTTAAAGGCTTAATTAGGTTAACTAGGCAGGTTAGGGTAATTAGGCAAGTTATTGTATAACGATGGTTTGTTCTGTAGACTATCGAGAAAAAATTGCTTAAGGAGGCTAATAATATTGACCGTAAAATGTTTAAGAACTGCTGTTATTCTAGCTGAAATAAAACAAGTAAGACTTTCTCCAGAAGAAAAAATATTATAGGAAATACTGTGAAAATTTTCTTGCTCTGTTAAACATCATTTGGCAAATATTTGAAAAAGAAACAAATATTAACAGAAGGGTGAATAGTTCTGACTTCAGCTGTATTTAAGACAGAATATGTATTATTTATATACTATATTTAATGTTTTCTTGCTGACCTGATGTCTTGTCCAGGAGTGTTCGGGCACGGCTGCGTGTAGGAGAAGGGAAACCAGCCTTTTCTGAGAAGAAGAGTTTAGATGATAAGCATTAAAATAAACCAGGCATATTAATATCTTAATAAAGTCAAAGCCATCTGAGCTCTTCACTGGAGTATCTTGAGAAGGATGATGATGACATGTAAACGTATACAGCAGCCGCCTGTAAGCTTGTTTTAAAAGGCCTGTTCATGCTCAGAATGAAAACCC
The DNA here is from genome assembly GCF_052040795.2 of Danio rerio. Classification (NCBI taxonomy): domain Eukaryota; kingdom Metazoa; phylum Chordata; class Actinopteri; order Cypriniformes; family Danionidae; genus Danio; species Danio rerio. The sequence continues at coordinate 5,966,180 of NC_141036.1, read as the reverse complement.
AATAAAGAAATGTCTGTTCACATTAAATAAAATACACTCCTAATATTTATATGAATTGCTGCATTATGATGACTGAACTGTATTTCAGACAAGTGGCGTTTTTGTCAGATCTTCTTAATGCTTTGAAAAAAAAATGCTCCAGTTTTTAAAGCATTGTCAGTAATGCTGGATGTAAATGAATTAAATTAAGTGTAAGTGCTACAATTACTAAAGCTGAAACAGAAATTAAATAAGTATATAGATTAAAAACAAAAATATGTCCAAATGACCAACTAATAAAAAGTAAATAAATGTAGCTCATAGAAAACGTATGCTTAGAACAAACTAAATGTAATAAAACCGTCAATAATTACATAAAAATGTCAAAATTATGTTGTCTTAGCGAGCTTAAAAATAAAATGACTAAAGATAAAGCAGTAATAATTTTTTTTTTATAATAAAAACACAACAAAATGATCAAATAATAAAAAATAAATAAATATAATTAGCACAGGAAAAAACATAACCTACATATAAATTAAATTAAACAATACTACTACTACTAATAATAATATTAATGAAAAAAATTGCCTAAGCAACTAAATAAAAACAATAGTACTACATTTACTAAAGCTAAAACAGTAATAAAAAATTAATGTAAAAACAAACAAAATGAGCAATTAATAAAATAAATAAATAAATATTATTAGCACATGGAAAACCATAACATACAATTGAAATTAAAGAAAACTAATGATTATAAAAATGGAAAAACAAATATAGCCTTAGCAAAGAACTAAAAATAAAATGAGTTTAGGTACTTTAATATATATATATTTAATATATATATATATATATATATATATATGTGTGTGTGTGTGTGTGTGTGTGTTTGTGTGTGTGTGTGTCTGTGTCTCTGTGTGTGTTTGCATATATATATATATATATATATATATATATATATATATATATATATATATATATATATATATATATATATATATATTATGCATATATATTTATTATGCATATATATATATATATATATATATATATATATATATATATATATATATATATATATATAAATAAATATAACAAGATATAAACCCTTTGCAACTAACTAAAATTAGAATTAGTACTATAATTATTAAATATAAAACAAGAATACAAATGCAATATAAAAAACAAACAAAATGATCAATGAATAAAAGTAAATAAATAAATATAAGTACCACATGGAAAAAAAAAACCTTATAAATTAAATCAAATTAAAAACAGCCATAACACCTAACTAAAAATTTAACTAAAAATAAAATAAATTAGTTTAAGTACAAAAATTGACAAAAAAAAGGTACACAAATCAAACACACACAAAAAACAACAACAAAATGACTAATGTTGTGGTGTGTGAGATGGAGGATATACCGTCCGGTGCGTTCGTTCTGCCCGTAGTGCCAACCGTCTCGGGGTTCGCTGATCAGCAGGCCAAGTGTGTCTCCGGGTTGGAAGGACAGCAGACAGGAGCCTCCTCCGCCAGCCGGATCTCCATCACAGGACTCAGAGGAGTGAGCGAACATAGCCTCCACACGACACGGAGAACACAGAGGAAGAACACGAGGCAGAGTGGAGCCTGTGGAGCACAAACAACAACAACAGCAACAACGGTCAGAGAGAGTGAGAGAATCTGAATGAAGGTATGTTGTGTATTGTACTGAATTATATTTTAATATAATGTATTGTATTGCAGTTTATTTAATTTTATTTTATTATATAAATATATTAGTGCTGGGCAACAATTAAATTTCTTAAAATCATGATTGTCTGCAATTTAATCGCATTGCTATGCACAAAAATGAAAAATGATTTCAAAAGTAGTACATTAAGCACTTTTATTTTCAAGGTACTGAGTGTATTAACAAAAAAAAGCAAAAAACAACCCAGGCTCATTACATCTGAAAATGTAAATTTCTGGAGAGGGACAAACCTAGGATCCTAGGATCTTTGTTTTTTTGCAGTTTTTGTTTTCGCAAATCCACCAGAGGCCGCTGTGTATGCTTTTTCACATCTCAAATTTCTCTCACAAGTGCCATTCACACCTGCTGTTCTTGCGTAAACCCACCAGAGGCCGCTGTTGACTGACAAATCGACTGACCCACCCTCCTCCTTCCCTAAACCTAACCAATGATTTCAAGAACACAGATTGACCCGCCCACCCACTTTCCTAAACGCAACTCATTCATTCATTTTCGTGTCGGCTTAGTCCCTTTATTAATCCGGGGTCGCCACAGTGGAATGAACCGCCAACTTATCCAGCAAGTTTTTATGCAGCGGATGCCCTTCCAGCCGCAACCCATCTCTGGGAATCATCCACACACACACTCATACACTCATACACTATGGACAATTTGGCCTACCCAATTCACCTGTATCGCATGTCTTTGGACTGTGGGGGAAACCGGAGCACCCGGAGGAAACCCACGCGAAGGCAGGGAGAACATGCAAACTCCACACAGAAATGTCAACTGAGCCGAGGTTCGAACCAGTGACCCAGCGACCTTCCTACTGTGAGGCGACAGCACTACCTGCCTCGCCCCTCTAAACCCAACTAACAGTTTTAAAAAGCAATCCAGAAAAAGAAAAGCCCTCGCCTGCTTTTAACAACGTTTTCAAATCTTACCATATTATCACCCTGTTATTTACTTGTTCATTTTATTTTTGGCTTCTGTTTTTGGCTTCCGTCTCAGGTCCGCTGATGTACAAACAATACAAAGAAGCGAACAAAAAAAATCTGAAAGATGAGGTGTGTAATACCAATGCAATGACACAAGGAGAAAGTGCTAAACTACTGAAATGTGTTTAGTACTTTATATAAAAGGCTTTATTGGTGATGACAGCTTAAAGACGCCTCTCAAACAGAGAATGAAGTCACATGCATAACTCAGGTGTGATCTTGATGGTTCCATGGATCTCGTCCATCAAATCTGAGCTTTATTTTGTATTCTCTATTGGATTCAGTTCAGGTGATTGGCTGGGCCATTCTACAGCTTGATTTTCTTTCTCTGAAAGCATTTGAGAGTTTCCTTGGCTGTGTTTTGCATCATTGGTTTGCTGAAATGTCCACCCTGGTTTCATCTTCATCCTCCTGCTAATGTAGATGTTGGACTGAAGCAGCGAATATTCTTTACACTGAGGAAGGGCAGAGGGTTGCTGAAGAACTACTGAGAGATTTCAGCTGCTGTCTGGGCTTTCACTGCCTTTCTACACCTCCCTTTCTTCATGTGTTCAATACTTTCCCCCTGTGTCATTTCATTTTATTGCACATAACTTCATTTGTAAACTAATTAGATTTGTTTTCTTTTATAGATACAGATTTTTTGGTTGTTACCAACATCTGGAGAAAACCTCAAGTCAATAACACCTTTAGAAATATGTTTGCTGAGAAAAAAGTTGAAATATTCAATACTTATTTCCCCCACTGTATTTATTTTCCTTTCATTTTCTTTTTGGTTATTATATTTTTATTATTCTTATTTGCCTTATTTGTATATGTAAAATCTCGTTTCTTTGTGTATAGGCTGTATATATGTAATATATAATGACTATTTCATTCATTTAAACACACACACATACAGACCTAAGAAAGAGGTGTGTGCGTCGCTGCTCTGTCTCCTGGGCAGTGGGAGGGTGGACGTGCCGTACAGCAGACCGAGGCCGGACGCTGCATGAGGGGCCGCAGATGGAACGGGTGTGAGCGCACGGGACAGTGGCGCACTGTGGGGCAGAGGAGGACTGTGAGGCGCCGCGAGAGGTGGAGTCAGGCCCTGCAGAGAGCTGTGGGAGGAGCTGGAGGTGTGGCCTACAGAGCTGACCACACCCTGGTGTGGCTGAGAGTGGGCAGGGCTTGCTGTAGAGCTGGAGTGTCCGTTCTGCTGAGAGGCGTTGCTGGGGGACAGACTGTCAGATTGAGAGCGCTGCTGCTGCTGAGAGCGACTGCTGCTGCTGTCACCGTTCAACAGAGGAGGAACCTCCTGCACCGACAGCCTCTGACAGGGATCAGAAAACAACAGTGCATGGGGATGAGATGAGATGGGGAACAGAGCATGGGAAGACCATTATGTTTGCACAACAGTGCCCCCTGCTCTCACCTGTTCTGCAGGCTGTGTGATGCCCAGTTTGGCATTTCGCAGCACTTCCGCCAGTCCCGCTCCTCCAGAGCTCTGGGGGGCAGTGTGGCGCAGCAGGTTTAGCGCCCGCTCTGGCAGTTTAGTGGGCTGAGCGCATGACTGCTGCCATGATGATAGCTTCTGAGACAACAGCTCTCTCACCTGCACAACAACACACTCATTACACAAAGCTTTTTCCCCCTGGAAAGCCCTACCCACATAGCAAAATTTCCCTGGCCCACACAATCAGCTTTTACGTGGCCCACATGCCGCAGTGAATTACGGTACAGGACTAAACCAAGTCTGGCTTCCATATAAGGGCCTAACATGGACCATATCTGCAAATTAATAACCCACAACTCGGCCTGAACTGGGCCAGCAATGGACCATGTTTGGTCATTGTCTGGAAGCATATTTGGTGTGTCACGACTGCAATGAAACTGATAAACCCATCAAGCATTTAGGCGCATTAATAATGGTAATGCTTAATAATAGTTAACAATTTAATTTGTAAAATAATAATTCGGTTAATAAATTATATGTAATGTAGGTTAAATTAAGTTATTTTGCATCATACAGGAAACAATAGATTAATAAATCTTGATTGTTTCCTGGAATAAAATAAAGGCATTATGGAAATGACTTTGTGCATCAAAAAATTTCTTTACTCAAAAAATAATTTTAATGTATTTTAAAAGTAGGTCAAGATAGGCCAAACTTATGCGGCCCATATATCAGTATTTAACATCTAGACCAGTGGTCAACAAACTTGTTCCTGGAGGGCCGGTGTCCGGCAGATTTTAGCTCCAACCCTAATCACACACACCTGAACAAGCTAATCAAGGTCTTACTAGGTATACTTGAAACATCCAGGCAGGTGGGTTGAGGCAAGATGGAGCTAAACCCTGCAGGGACACCGGCCCTCCAGGACTAGGATTGGTGACCCCTGATCTAGACCAAATACTGCATCTGACATCTGGCCCATGTTGGCCCTTGAATGCTGCCTTAAAGACGGTGCCACATTTGTAAAACCAGGGCCATGTTAGGCCCACATGATGTATGTCAAAGCCGGATGAATACCTGCTGTGCCAGTTTTATGTCAAATCTGGACCAGAATTCTTTGCTACTGGGGTAATTTAAAAGAATAGATCACCCAAAATGTTAAATTTACTCAAAATTTACTCCACTTGTTCCAAACCTTTATGATTTTTTCTATTTCTTTGTTCAGTTTAACACAAAAGAGGATATTTTGAAGCAAGCTGAAAACCTGTAACCTCTGACTTTCATAGAAAGAAAACAAATACAGTGGATGTCAAAGGTTACAGGTTTCCAACATTCTTCAAAATATCTTTTGTGTGTTGTGAAACAAGTAAAGGGTGAGCAAATAATGAGTTTAAAATGATTTAAATAATTTACTCAATATTTACTCAGGTCTTTTCAAACCTTTATGATTTCTTCCTTTTTTTTCAGTTTTTTTTTTTTTGTTCAGTTACTGGAAGTCAATGGTTACTTTTTGTCCAACATTCCTCAAAATATTTATTTTATATTTAATAGAGGAAATAAATTCATGAAGGTTTAAAACAAGTAAAGGGTGAGAAAATGATGAGTTTAAAATGATGACGATTTTTAAATGATTTTATTAATTTATAAGTTACTCAATATTTACTCGTCAATCCAAACCTTTATAATTTATTTCATTTCTTTGTTCAGTTTCACAAAAGCAACATTTTGTTGAATATCACAAAAGAAGATATTTTGAAGAAAGCTAAAAACCTGTAACCATTGACTTTCATAGAATAAAAAACAAATGCAATGGTTACAGGTTTCCAACATTCTTCAAAGTATCTTATTTTGTGCTTAATAGAAAAAATAAACACATGAAGGTTTAAAACAAGTAAAGGGTGAGTAAATGAGGATTTAAAAAAAAATTAAATAATTAAAAATGTTCTCCAAATTTACTCAGGTTGATCCAAACCTTTATAATTTCTTCCATTTCTGTGTTCAGTTTAACACAAGAGAAGATATTTTATTATGAAAAAAGTTGTAAACTTGTAACCATTGACTTCCATAGTATGAAAAACAAATAGAAGTCAATGGTTACAGGTTTTCAGGGTTTCTGCTAGTTTCATTAAGTCAAATGTAAGACTTTTTAAGACATTAACAAAGTAAATTTCGGACTTATACAGTTCTAAGCGCTATGGATTTGTTTTCTAATGTCCAGTAGAAAATGTTTTAACTTGTTCCAACATTCTTCAAAGTATTTTCTTTTGTGTTTAATAGTAGAAATAAATGAATGAAGGTTTAAAATTAGTAAAGGGTGAGTAATTTATGATTTTAAAACGATTATATTAATTTATAAGTTACTCAATATTTACTCGTCAATCCAAACCTTTATAATTTCTTCCATTTCTTTGTTCAGTTTCATTAAAAAGATTTGGTTAATTTGGTTAGTTCTTAGCCACATATTTTAAATAATGTGTCATAACGAACAAACTCTAGTTACATACTTATAGATACTTATTAAGTTTTATATCCCCTTAAAAGTTTTAAAAACTATAATAAATTAAATGTGCGCACAACGGTCTGTCCGGGTCAGTGTCCTCACCTGGTATATATAAATAAATGGAGAACTTTTAAACAAATGTTAATGTATGCATGTAAGCAAGATAAAGATGTAACTCTTTTTAAAAGTGTTATTAAGATAGATTGTTGGCGATTGTGTGTGTGTTGGCCTGATTGGGTAGCTTCATGTGGACAAAGAAAAAATAAAGCCTGTTTAAAATGATATAAGACCTACAACACAATATTTCAGTGAATTTTAAGGCTCAAAGTTATGGTTTTAAATTTTAAAACACCCTAAATTTCAAACAATCTTCAAAGTATCTTCTTTTGTGTTTAATAGAAGCAAATAAACTGATGTAGGTTTGAAACAAGCGAGTTAATGATGACATTTTTATTTTTTACTATCCCTTTAACTTTTAAATCGCTGATCACACCTAAAATAGGGTGTTGTTACCTTGCAGTGGTAGTTGATGAGGATCTTGGTGACCGAACACTGACGGTCCACCAGGAAACAGTAGCGCCGTCTTTCTTCTGTCAGAGCAGATCTATAGCCCACCGCCACCAAAGAGTCCAGCTCTGCCTGCCGACGACTCATCAGCTCCACATACTGACACACAAACACACACACACATGCTGAGTTTTATGGGCTCTTCTCATATATGCAATGATTATATATTCGCTCCCCCTAAACTCAATCCTAGCAGGAATCATGGGCAGCTGTATGAGACGGGTTCATCCGCATGTCTAACAGGGATTTAAGGTTTACATACCACGGTGTTGACCAGTCAAACATTAAAGCACAATTTGCAGCGATCGCCGGTTTTCCCAATGTAATCGAAGTGATCGACTGCACCGGGTTCATGCTCGAACGTGTCAAAACATGTTGCCTTGAGCTTTACGAGCTACGCCACTCACACTGATGTTTGCCGCTCTCTTTAGTTTTGTTGTCTCTGTCAATCAAACGGTGATGGGCGAAATCACTCAACTAGCTCATTCCAACGAGGTGTGCTATTTGCACTTAGCCTAAATAGACACTTCAAAATGACAAATGCCATGGCACTTCTCGTAAAGAGTATTGGTGTAACCCTGGTGTCCTGGCCAAATTCCCTCTATTAGCCCTTACCAATCATGGCCTCCCAATCATCCCCATCCACTGAATTGGCTCTGTCACTGTCGCTCTACTACACCAATAGCTGGTGTGTGGTGAGCGCACTGGCGCTGTTGTCCTGTGGCTGCCGACGCATCATCCAAGTGGATGCTGCACACTGGTGGTGGTATGGAGACACCCCTCATGATTGTGAAGTGCTTTGGGTGTACGGCCATACACAATAAATGCACTTTATAAATACACATTACATACTTACTTAATTAATTAGTATAGCTCAGAAACACTCATATTTGCTATAGTGTTTTTCATGTTATCTCAAACAGTCCAACAAGTGACACTTTTATTTAACACCTCAGTCATTTTCTCTTTTATTTTCCGTCATCAATAAATACTGTAGTATACATTAGATTTTACTACAGTAAACTGTGGTCTATTGTAGTATAATATAACCTATAGTTGTAGAAAACTGACTAATAACTTACTAATATTATTGTGATATAATAATAATAATAATATTAACAATAATAATAACGATAATAATAATAATAATAACGATAATAATAATAATAACAATAATAATAATAATAATAATAACAAGTATTATTATTATTATAATAACAATAATAATAATTATTATTATTATTATTATAACAATAATAATAATAATGATAATAATAATAATAATAACGATAATAATAATAACAACAATAATAATAATAACAATAATAATAATAATAATAATAATAATAATAATAATAATAATAACAACAATCATAATAATAATAACAACAATAATAATAATGATAATAATAATAATAATAACAATAATGATAATAATAATAATAACAACAATAATAATAGCAATAATAATAATAATAATAACAATAATAATAATAACAATAATAATAATAACAACAATAATAATAATAGCAATAATAATAATAATAACAATAATAATAATAACAATAATAATAATAAAAAAAAAAAAATAATAATAATAATAATAATAATAATAATAAAATATTTGGGTAAGAAACCGCCAACTTACCTAGCATATGTTTTACACAGTGGATGACCTTCCAGCTGCAACCCTGTACTGGGAAACACCCATACACTCTCATACAATATGGCCAGTTTAGTTTATTCAATTCATCTATAGCGCATGTGTTCGGATTGTAAGGAAATCCACACCAATACGGGGAGAACATGCAAACTCCACATAGAAATGCCAACTGACCCAGCCGGGACTTGAACCAGCGACCTTCTTGCTGTGAGGCGACATCGCTAACCTCTAAGCCACCATGACACCCGTAACTAAAAGCTTTTAACAGTTAAAGTTAATATATGTAAACATAGTTAACCTGCAGTTATATAGTATATAGGTGACGTCTACGTGTGCATTTACTATAGTATTTTTTCATGTGATTCCAAACAGTTCACTAAGTGGCCTTTTCATTTAACACATCAGTCATTTTCTCTTTTATTTTCCTTTCTAAACGTCACTCTTCAAGCAGAGGCCCTGTGTTACTTCATAATCTGTTTTTCTCTACCTCAGTTTTCCTCTCTTCTGGCCCCAGATCAGCTCTTCCGGATATCTGCTCAATCTCACACTTAAACACTTGTTAGTTCTTTCTCTGAGCCCAAAAAAAACAACACGCTTACGCTAACGCTCGTGATAGCGTTGCTCAAACACAGATAAGCTGAGTCCTGAATAAACACACGCTCAAATAAACAAATCAGCTCTAATATGTAGGACGCAGTGAGTCTGCGCTGAGCTCAATCCAGTCATTATAACACACAGAATCTACAAATGACCGGCTGTACATGATTTACAGTCTACAGTAAATGAACAGCAGCCAATAAGCTGGCCAGCACACAATTACTCAGTTCATTAGCAGGCGTGCTAATCCCATCTGACTTACTGTTCATTGATGACAGTGTTAATCAGCCTCAAGTGCTTCCCTGCATGGGAAAATATCATAGGATGCTTTTGGATTTCCTTCAGTCAAGTGTACTGCAGCATGCTAGTATTAACTGCACTGTGAAAAATGCTGGGTTCCACACAATTCCTCCATGTTGTCACAATGCAAACTGATCGAGTTAGTGTGAGCTTATTTTTTTGTTCAAATTTAAGTTCATTGAACATAAAACAAGTTGTGGTAAGGAGATGTTTTGAACAAGCAGCAAAAATATATATTTTTGAGTGTTCACTCACAGGCCACTTTATTAGGTACACCTGTCCAACTGCTCTAATCAGCCAATCACATGGCAGCAAGTCAATGCATTTAGGCATGTAGACATGGTCAAGACGATCTGCCGCAGTTCAAACCGAGCATCAGAAGGGAGAAGAAAGGTGATTTAAGCAACTTTGAACGTGGGATGGTTGTTGATGCCTGATGGGCTTGAATGAGTAAATCAGAAACTGCTGATCTACTGGGATTTTCATGCATCTCTAAGGTGTACAGAGAATGGTCTAAATAGGAGAAAATATCCAGTGAGCGGCAGTTCTGTTGGTGCAAATGCTTTGTTGATGCCAGAGGACAGAGGAGAATGGCCAGACTGGTTCCAGCTGATGGGAAGGCAACAGTAACTCTAATAACCACTTGTTACAACCGGGATATGCAGAAGAGCATCTCTGACAGCACAATACGTCCAACTTTGAGGCGGATGGGCTACAGCAGCAGAAGACCATTAGAGCACCTTTGGGATGTGGTGAAATCATGGATGTGCAGCCGACAAATCTGCAGCAACGTGATGCTATTCTGTCAATATGGAGCAAAATCTCTGAGTAATATTTCCAGTATCTTGTTGAATCTATGTCATGAAGGATTAAGGCAGTTCTGAAGGCAAAAGGGGTCCAACCCGGCAGGGCCGTACACAGGGCCTTCATAGCCCTCCAGACCCCCCACTCTTCACATTGCGGGTCAACATGGGTAATTTTTTATACTGAAGGGTTTTAAAAATATAGGCAGAGTATTATCATGACACACCTGCATCTCTCTGTCTCCATATTTATTGGGATGTCGACTGGCCTGACTCTTCCTTCTCAGCTTCTTCAGCTGTGACTGACAGCGCTCGATCGACTCCGCCTTTGACTTCCTCTCACTCTGGTATTTCTTCAGCGTGCCCTGAGAAAGGTTTTATAGAATAATCACATTTCAGAGATGAGATGCAATAGTGTAGCTTCAGGATCGGCTTCTGCAAGACTCAAAATGTAAACGATTTCTTAACAGTGTTGGCGATGAGTAGGCCTAGGACTACTTATCGCCAGACTTTTTTATCCCATCATTGAGTTTATATATTTACTTATGTAAAAGTGTGTGAAAATATTTTTACTTTGTTTTTATATTAACTTCGGTAATATCATTGGATAATGATTATATGATTTATGTGCGATACAGTTTGTAATGCTTATGACAAATGTTATTAAAGGGTCACGAAACACCAAAACACATGTTTCAAGCTGTTGACAGTTGTTCATGTGTCCCACACTGCTAAAAACACTATTAGGACACATATATCTCACTAAAAAGTGAAAATTGGTTGTTTTTGCGTTATTTCGAGCAAATTCGTTCTTCCGGTTTGAAACTAATTTTTGAAGCTGCGTCACGGCTATGAGATCTTAGCATGTATTCCAGCATGTAAACTGGACGTCTGTACATGGGAGTATCTTATAACGTCTCAGAGTGTGCTGCACTCATTCATGAGTAAGACTTGGTTCAAACCAATCAGCGCGCGCTATTGTGGTGCAACTTCACTAATAAGCATGATAGCTTACCTGTTACAGTGTTCAGACGGCAGAGAGACGCCACGTTGTGTTGCCAAGCGGGAGAAAAAGAATTGTTTGGTGATACGGGTCGTCAGTGTTGCTTTTATAATTTGCTGCAGTGAAGGTTTTGTTTTCATTTTCCCTCTATGAGAGCGCAGCTGGACTCATGTGTGGATCAGTGCACACGACCCGCGACAAAAATATGTGTCTAAGGAACATTTTTTTACCAGAGAGATTTTCTCATCTGGAAATGGTGAATTCCGGATTTGCTCCTTGTCTCCTTTTAAAAAAGACAAGGCTCCATTTGGTGTTGATTGTCCTGTCTCTACAGATTTGGTAAGTGAGCGATTAGTGGTCTTTGTTTATTCAGAGGCAAAGTTTGTTTGTATCATCAGCAGTACTCTTACAGTGTTTAAAGACAGACCTTAGTCAAATGAATGAAAGTTAATAAAGTGTACCGTACGTTAATATCACTACAATATTATGGACTGAAAAATCCACTGTAAATACTGCTCCCAGAGTGTTAACATGCTAGCACCACAATCAAACTATTACCGTCGTGCAGGATTTTTTCCCCATTTGTGACAGGAATAACACTACCTTCGAGTGCAAATAAGTTATAGAGAAATGCAGAGGTTTTTTTTTTCTCTCATTAGCCGTGCAGTATCAAACATTGCATTAAAAATACACGGTTAAATCAATTCCTCGAATCAAATATCTTGTTTGTCACGAGGGGCATGAATTAAATTTCTGAATGAAAGAGCCAAACTGCAGTTAAAGTCCACCATTTAATAAATTGGCAAATAATTTGATTACTGATATCCACGTAAACAGTCACTGTCTTTCTGACCTGCTTCTCTGTGTTTGTTTTGCCAAAACCGACACTCCCATTTTTATGCAAATTTTAACGGACCTTCCCTCTTTCCCTCCTCCAACACTCCCCCCTAAACAGAGCTGGACACGCCCACTTTCCTGACTTTTTGTGTCAACAAAGGAGGTGTGAAAACCTCCTGCTGAAACAAGGGGGTTTCATGGCCCTTTTAGTGTCATTTGCTCAGTTATGTCGTTTTAAATGTAAAGATGACATTGTTTTTACGAAAACTTGACATTGGGTTTGAAGGCACTTTAATTTTGAAAGAGGCACTTTTGGGAAGCAACTTATGATAATTTTCTCTGTTATGACTAAACAATGACTTAGCAACCAGTTAGAACACCATAGTGACTGATATAAAAACTATATAATACAAAAAGTACAAGCTACGTTGATTTAACAACTATGCCCTGGCGATCACATCGCAAATCCTACTAAATCTTATTACTTTCTTCAACTTTAAAATCTATTAAATCTACTAAATCTTTTCTGGTTAGACTTTCTCGAGCCAACATAAAGCTTACCTTGATAAACTTTGTTGTCACGAGGGTTACCAAGTTTAAAAGATCAATTCTGTGTTCAATTGCATGTACAGATATGCAGTTAACATTCATTTTACTCAATGTTTTTAATCCAGCTTGAGTAAGCCAGGGAAGTAGTACTGTACACTTACAGTGAGATACTTGATGTCTAACTCCAGTTTCTGCTCCAGCTGAGACAGCAGCTCTGAATGAAACAGCTTCAGCTGCAAACACAACAACAAATAGTCATCATGAAAACCCATTCATTTCTTGTATGGCTATAAAATTATCATACCATGTCTCAGAACATAACATAGCAAATTATTAAATTGCCTTATAATACAAATCTGATGACGGCTTGATTCTGATTGGCTGGTGAGTATTCTAAGGTGTGCCATTAATTTCAGATATACACACAGCTAAAGTAGTTCCGGCAGGTTTTGAGTTCTGTATCACTACACTGAATGACGTCAGTTATTTCACAGCTACAACAGTCAAATATCATATCAACACACACAACACAAGGCTTTGGATGAGATGTGTGAGAAACTAGTCTTACACACAGGAGCAGTTTAAGGACAAACACCTGTCAAATGTCTCGAATACAACAACTGAACAGACAAATAAGTGTAATAATGCGCTCTGACCTTTTGAATTATTTGAAAATCACACAAATCACCACCTCAATTCAATGAACCGTCATCAATTATTTCTTACAAAGTGCAACTGAAGTGATTTTAGTTTAAAAGAATGTGCTAGAAATGTATAATTTATGTGTGCTTTTCTGCTGCTTACCACGTCCTCGAGCTGGACCTGGATCTGCCGATGAACCTCCGCCATCTGGAACAACGTGTCGCCTAAATAAGAAAAACATTTACCTGTAAATATAGCTCCTTACTGATCTTTAAAGGACCAGTTTACCCCAAATTGACTATAAGGTTATTAAGTCACACTCAAGTTATTCTAAACCTTCAGTGTCTGTTTTCTGGAACAAGATAGTCTGAAGAATGTTGGAAAAAAGCAGCCAATGACTTCTATAGTTGAAGCAAAAAAATACTATGGAAGTCAGAGGCAATGGCATAATTGTCACCTTTTTTTGGGTGAACTGTCCCTTTAAATAACAATAGATATAAACTATAAATATGTTCATCTTTATCCACATTCATACAGTATGTTCATGTAAAATTATTTATATATAATTATATATATAATTTTTTATTTATATATAATTTATATATTATATAACAAATATTGACAGCTTGATTGTTTCTTGAATAGCAAATCAGCATATTAGAATAATAACCAAAGGATCATGTGATTGGAGTAATGGTGGAAAAAATTCTGTTTTAAAACATATGCTAGATAAGTTGGCGGTTCATTCCTCTGTGGTGACCCCTGATGGATAAAGCGACTAAGCCGAAAAGAAAATGAATGAATTCATAATTGAAAAAAGAGAAATTTTAAGAGTTTTTGTGCCAGTAAAAGGTTGACAATTGTTCTTAGGGGAACCCAGAACGCTTATTTTTGGCACCACTTTTGGAAACTTTTAAGACTTTATTATTCTAAACAGAAGTGAATAGTTTCTTCCTTTAGCGGATATGACGGTGTGGTTCTCCTGTGTCAGTAATGGTGTAAATGATGTGTTTTGCTCTTGCTCTTCTTTCTCCTGTTTTGTGTGTGTGTGTGTGTTTGTCGTCCTCCTCCCTCTGCTCTCCCCGCCGCCTCCAGCAGCACAATGAGATCATGTGGTGTTGTTAATCTTCCAACAAAGACCTCTCTCTTTTTTTGCCCGTCTCTGGCTTTCTCTTAGTTTCTTCATCTGCATTTTATCACACAGGCTCGCCTCTTTATTCTCTTCTCCTCTAGTCACTTGTTTTAAGTTTTCGTTTCCTGTGAACCCTGACGTGCTGCAAACTTTAAATGAGTAGTTAAATTTACTTAAATACATTCGCAATATATAATGACTGTATCTTTAATAAATGATCTGAATAGCCGTGTCTGATTTATACAAGTATTTGCAGTCTTCTCTCCGTTAAACAGAAAATGAGGGAAAAAATAAACGGGGGCTAATGATTCTGACTTACATATTTTTATTATCTGAAGTATTATTTTAAATTATTCCCAAGGACAAATTTCTGCAAAATAATATCATTCAATGAGATTTTCAGTCTAATAGCAGTCCACTCTGTTATTATCACATTATTAATTTGTTATTGTCCCCTATCACATTTAGGCATACATATATATATACATACATTTGAAGTCAGAATTATTAGCCCCCTGAATTAATAGTCACCCTGTTTAATTTTATCCCCAATTTCTGTTTAACGGAGAGAAGATTTCTTCAACACAATTATAAATATAATAGTTTTAATAACTCATTTCTAATAACTGATTCGTTTTATCTGTGACATGATGACAGTAAATAATATTTGACTAAATATTTCTCAAGACACGTCTATACAGCTTAAAGTCACATTTAAAGGCTTAACTAGGTTAATTAGGTTAACTAGGCAGGTTAGGGTTACTAGGCAAGTTATTGTATAATGATGGTTTGTTCTGTAGACTATGAAGAAAAAAATGAGCTTAAAGGGGCTAATAATATTGTCCATAAAATGGTTTTTAAAAAATTAATAACTGCTTTTATTCTAGTCTACTTTCCCCAGAAGACAAAATATTATCAGACATACTGTGAAAAATTCCTTGCTCTGTTAAACATCACTTAGGAAATATTTAAAAAAGAAAAAAATTAAAAAGGGGGGTGAATAGTTCTGACTTCAACTGTATATATATATATATAGTGTTTATGTTGAGATATTAGATATTTTACTTTAAAGAGCAGAAAAAAGGACTTCTTCTTTGCCATAAAAAGTGATATTACTGAAGTACACTGATAAAAATTAACATTTTAGAGGAAAATTTCAGGAGGCATTTAGAGGTTTTTGCATCTTAACTCTGGAACTATCCGGAATAGTATTCATAGCGCTTCAATTTTTCCACATTTTTTTATGTTACAGGCTTTTCCCAAAATGGATTAAATTCATTTATTTCCTCAAAATTCTACACACAATAGCCCATAATGACAATGTGAACAAAGAGTTTTTGAAATTGTTGCAAATTTATTAAAAATTAAAAAAGATGAAAAATCACGTTCATAAGATTTCACAGCCTTTGCCTTTGCCATGAAATTGAGCTCAGGTACATTCTGTTTCCACTGATCATTCTTGATGTTTCAGCAGCTTAATTGGAGTTCACCTGTGGTAAATTCAGTCGATTGGGCATGATTTGAAAAGGGCATACATGTGTCTATATAAGGTCCCAGGGTTGACAGTGCATGTCAAAGCACAAACCAAGCATGAAGACAAAGGATTGTCTGTAGACCTCTGAGGCTAGAGAAGGTTACAGAAAATTTCACTTTAATCCATTTTGAAATAAAGCTGTAACATAAAAATGTGAAAACAAATCCAGATGTGTTTGTTTATATATACTTCTGGAATGAGTCATGTGACACCCTGTAGTGAATTTGGTGTATTAGAGTTTTAAAGGCACCTTTTATGCCACTTTTTTAAGAGGTAAAAAAAAAAACCTAAAGTGTGTATGTGAAGTTTCAGCACAAAATACCCCACAGATATTTTTTTCTCTCTCTTTGAACCTGCCCATTATAGGCTTTGATCCTAATTGTGCCGTTTTGGTGACTGTCGCTTTAAATTCAAAAGAAATTGTGCTCCCAGCCAGAGAGCGGCGCTATAACCACCTATGCCTCGTCTCTTATGGGTGGGGCTTTCCCCCACCGATGACACGTGCAAAGAGAAAATGTCAATCAAAATATTTCTGCTGTTTTTATTAAGCTATCTTTAAACTCTGCAGTCACACAACTGTGTTCAAGTGTGATTTTTGAATAATAGGTCCCCTTTAAAGTGTCTTACCCAGTTCTTTTGAGCCCTGACTATCGCTGGCCAGCTCTCCAAGTTTAACCAGCGCATCAAAATATCCTTTAGCTGCCACTGTGACGCCTGTAGAGACACAGACAGACAGAGTTACAGCACTATGTGTGCTACAACAAAGTGCTAATGAGCAAACATGAGTTCCAGCGGACTGTTGCCCATTACAAGACCAATGAAGCATGGGAGTATTGATGTCTGACCAGTCAGAGCCTTTTCATAGTGTTTCCCCATAGTGACGAAATTCTTCAGACTGGGGTTGAACTGGTCCAGAATGCCCTGAACAAACACAGACGGCAAGGAAATTGAATTAGGACATTGATGAAGACATTCTAATTAGTGATTATTTAATTGAAGCAGATGATGGAAAACGGTAGCATTAGGGCTGTATGGTACTGGATTAATCTGCGATAATGTTGTTGTTTCTTATGATATATAACAGAAAAGTGTTTTTTATATCATTTATTTATTTAATGATATTGAAATAAATGGGTATGAGATTTTTTTTGGATCTAAATTATTTTAATTCAGACTACAAAACTGTGTCAAGGGGCAAACATTTAGTCTTAAAACACTATGAATGAGTGAAAACCTCAGCAGATCTTCTGACTCTGATTGGCTGTTGCCTTTATAAGCATTTATTTTCTGGGTCTCCCCAGCCAATAGCAGAACAGCAACCATGAGGAGGCTGGGATAAAGATAGCCAGGCTCCATCTGATTAGTCAGATTTAGATAAATAACCAATGGATAAAATAAATGTAATGTATCAATGAATATTGATGAATATGAGTATGAATATTTCATATACTATTACCTAATCTGCATTCTGTCTGCATTCTAAGCTTTTTTTTACTTTTAAAGGGATAGTTCACCAAAAAATCTAAATTCAGTCATCTTGTTCTCATCCTTATCCTTTTCTAAACCTGTTTGAGTTTCTTTCTTCTTTTGAACACTAAGCAAGATATACTGAAGAATGCTGGAAAAATCACCATTGACTTCTGTAATCAGTTTTTTTTTTTTTATGAATGTTATTTTTACCCAATAATCTTCGAATATCTTGTTTTATGTTCAACTTATAAAGGTTTATAACCACTCAAGTGTGAAAAAATAAATTTTTGGGGGTTAACTATCCCTTTAAATACAATCCAGACAGAAAAATTTTTTTAAATATTGCTTTTTTGTCACTGTAGCAAGCTTCATTTGATTTGTTATTATTATTATTAAATCTGATTTATTATTATTATTAAATCCGATTTATCATTATTATTATTATTATCATCATTATTATTATTATTAAATCTGATTTATTATTATTATTATTATTATTATTATTAAATCTGATTTATTATTATTATTAAATCTGATTTATTATTATTATTGTTATTATTATTTAAAATCTGATTTATTATTATTATTATTATTATTAAATCTGATTTATTATTATTATTATTATTTATAATTTTATTATACTATACTATACTATACTATATATCTATGATGTTTAACAAAAGAAGGAAATTTTTCACAGTATGTCTGATAATATTTTTTATTCTAGAAAAAGTCTTAGTTTTAATTTGGCTAGAATAAAAGCAGTTTTTAATTTATTTTTGAACATTCTAAGGTCAGAATTATAGCTTACAAATATATGAAAACATCACCTACAAAATATATGAAACAAATTAACCTTTCACAGGAGAGCGAATATTTTTTTACCGCAACCTTAAATACTTGGGAATAGCGATGTCTGTATACAGCATTACAATTCAAAGATTACTTTTTATTTTACAGTAAGTAACCTGGCACTCTCTAACGAGAATTTTAATCGTACCTTGTAGACATTTTCTG
Organism: Danio rerio; assembly: GCF_052040795.2. Taxonomy (NCBI): domain Eukaryota; kingdom Metazoa; phylum Chordata; class Actinopteri; order Cypriniformes; family Danionidae; genus Danio; species Danio rerio. The sequence continues at coordinate 5,947,418 of NC_141036.1, read as the reverse complement.
TCATCTTGTTGACCTCATCTGAGCGTGACATTGTGATTTCTCTCCAGCTTCACCTTGCTTTCAGACTTCAGGAATCACAGCAGACGCAACTACACAGAGAGAAGACAAAATATGAGTGATATCCAATGACCTTGCTTTATTTTTGTGTTAATTGCATTAGCTAGATATTTTCAGATCAGGTTTTACAGTGGAATGGTAAACCCTGCTCTTTAAAATCTTGCTCTAAAACTTTTTGTTAAATTGATCAGTGTTGGGTAAGTTACTTCAAAAGAGTAATTAATTACTAATTACATAATTAAAATTCTGTGTAAATAATTTTTCCAGTGACTAAAAAGTCATTTAATTACTCAATTAGGAATTTAATTGACTGAATAGTTCTTAAAATCCCAATAAATCTCAACATATAGACAATGGAAATTGAACTTGAGTCAAACATGATGAATATTTCATAATTTTAATAACAAACAAAACTCTTTTTATTGAATTAGAACTACTAAATTTGAATTACATGAATGATTTCAAAGCAATGACACCATAAAAACTAAGCTGAAGGAAAATGAATGAATGAATGTTTCAAGTCAAGTCAATTTATTAAATATCTGCATAATTTTGATATCAGACTGATAATGATCACATTAAAAACAACAGCATTTATTATTGGCCGTTATCAATATGGCCACCAATGTGTTGCGCATCCAATTATTGTCATTAATAATTTCTTAATTTATTGTTTCGTAAGCAAATTTGCAAACATCTCGAGCAACTGTCTTATTAAAAGAAACCGTTTGTAGTGGAAAAAAAAAGATTATTCTGCAAACATTATTATTATTTATTAAAAATACAATTGATATTAGTTGATTAATAAATCAAGTTGATGAATTAGGTTGATTTATAAAGAACTGTTGAAATAGTATTTAAGCCTAGGCTCACTGTAAATCTGTGCCTCAGGCTAAATCTTTACAAAAACCTAAAATTGATTGCTTGGAGAACATTTAATAGTATGTTTCAGATGTCAAATCCACTAGAGGGCGCTGTTGGAATTTTTTAAAATCTGAAATTGGTCATTTAGGGGGTGTTTTGTTGTATGTTTCAGGCACACGTCCTTCTTGTACACATCCAGAAGGTTGAGCTTGTTGTAGATTAGCTAGCGAACCACTCAGCTAAACCCTTCCCTAAACCCAACCAATAGTGTTTTCAAAAGCAGACATAGGAGGAAATTTACCATTAATATAGGTAAATACCCATTAATTTACCTTGATTTTACATTCCTTTTATCTTTTTTGTGAAAGCATGCTTCAATGTACTCGAACCCGAGTCCTCAAGCGCATTACTGTACGAAGTGATATCCGAGCAAACTGACCACGCCCAAAAAGTCCATATATGGAGATATTTAGGTGACGCAAACGTATTCATTCCAAATCATAGACAGCATTATGTTGTTTTGTGGCGTATAATTAGTGTCGTGCAAAGAACTGCACAAAAATAATCCTTAATTTGTTGATCAGATGTCTTTGTAAATATCAGTAGTGTGAAAAGAAACAAAAGTTGTAGTTGTCATACTGCCCCCTAGTGTTCATTTTACCTACAAACTGCAGTCAAATGTAGGTTGAGGTAGGTTTTTGTGTTTTCCAATAAGCTTGTGTTGCAGACATTATAAGAAGCTGAAATTGAATGACCTAAAAATGAACAGTAATCCCTTACTTTACTTTTTCAGCGGAGAAGTAATTTAATTAAAGCAACTAGTGACTCTGTAGCTCAATACAGCCAGCACTGGGTTTGATCGTGCCCTACTGGAGGAATGCTTTCCTGAACATTGCAGAGGGGATTTGCTTGTGTTCCAGCACAAGAGCATTAGAGAGGTCAGGGATCGTGTGATTGACTTGGCCAGAATCGCAGTCTTTGGCCCAGTTTATCAGAGGTCAAGTCCTTTAAAACCTGGAAACCATAACCATAAAAATATCACCGCATGCCATCACTGTTTCCCTTCTACCCAAATATTTATGTTATTCTGGCTTAATTGCTAACAGAACATTGTCCTTTGTTTCTCCATTTGAATCCAGTATGATACAAATATCAGAGTAATTTATAGAGTAAATACTGTTGTGTTTTTGAGCCATGCTATTGTAAAGTACTATGATTAGCGTTAGGGTTGATTCTATAGTTGCTATGGTAACACAACGACTATAGTAAGGTACTTGAATTAATCTGCTGTTGTGTTTATTTAGTTGCTATGGTAACACAACGACTACAGTAAAATACTTGAATTAATCTGTTGTGGTGATTCTATAGTTGCTATAGTTACGACTATAGTAAAGAACTTAAATTAATCAGTTGTGGTGATTCCATAGTTGCTATGGTAACACAATGACTATAGTAAAGTATTTGTATTGATCTGTTGTGGTGATTCTGTAGTTGCTATAGTAACACAACGACTATAGTAAAGTACTTAAATTAATCAGTTGTGGTGATTCTACAGTTGCTATGTTAACACAACAACTATAGTAAAGTACTTGAATTGATCTGATGTGGTGATACTATAGTTGCTATGGTAACATGACGACTATAGTAAAGTACTTGAATTAATCTGTTGTAGTGGTTCTATAGTTGCTATGGTAACAAGACAACTATAGTAAAGTACTTGAATTAATCTGCTGTGGTGATTCTGTAGTTGTTATGGTAACCAGCGACTATAGTAAAATACTTGAATTAATTGGTTGGGGTGATGCTATAGTTGCTATGGCAACACAACGACTATAGCAAAATATTTCAGTTGATCTGTTGTGGTTAAACTATAGGTGCTATGGTAACATGACGACTATAGTAAAGTACTTGAATGAATCTGTTGTGGTGATTTTATAGTTGCTATGGTAACCCAACGACTACAGTAAAGTACTTGAATTAATCTGCAGTGATTCTAAAGTTATAATATACAACAACGATAGTTATCTAAACACATGACAAAATGCCTCAGTTTACTGTAGTAAAACCTAAAGTATACTACAGTTTTTATTTGAGTTTATCAGTTCACTAGTAGTTATAGTAGTTCACTAATAGTTATTACTACCGTATGCAAGAATTATTAACAACTGTAATGTTAACAAGTGTGTTAACAAGTGTTTGTATGTATATATATATATATATATATATATATATATATATATATATATATATATGTATATATATATATATATACATATACACACACACACACACACACACACAATTGGCATTTAGTATTTTTTTTTATGTGGGATAAGAATCAATTTCAAAAATACAGTCAAGCCCAAAAAAGTCATATCCCTTGGAGTATGAATAATTTTAGGCTTGACTGTATATTAGCAACAATTGTGTTAAGAGAGTTAAGTCAATTTTACAATGTACATTGTTTCATGTTTGTAATATCTTAATAATAGTAATATCATAATAATTTTATAGCTCTAAACAAACTAATTAGATAACTTAGACCTTGACAATAATACTTTACATCAAAACACATCAAAACAAGGACCACCCCTGATAATGTGAACCCCCCAGAGATTATATAGTCTGAGTCTGGCCAAAGCCTTCCTAATACACTGTTATTGCATGTCTTGAGTTCCTGAAATTGAGTCTGACATGTCACAGTGCCCCGAAGCAGAGTAATCCTGAGAACAAGAGTCACGCCGCTGAACAAACACTGGCGCTCACACTGTTTCCCTTCTTCAGTCATCCTGAATAACAGACTCCAGTTAGCATCACGTAAAACTGCAGCGATGAAGCCTCTCGTGTGAGTTATTGGAGGAAGAATTTGACCCCAGAGAAGTGATCGACCGAGACCCCCAAAACAATAACATTCTCATCGTATGACACCCACATCTCTCCGCTTGTTTTTCTGTCACTCCTGTGACAATGTTAAATGTAATAGCTATGTTCCAACATAAAAAAATACCATACACTTTAGGATTTACTATAGTAAAATGCAGTAAATTATATATATATTGCAGTATTTACAACATCTTACTGCAGCAGACTACACTCAAAAAAATATTTTGCTGTTCAAGCTGAATCCCATTTTTTTTCCCAGGTAGCAAGGAATTCTGGCCCAGATTTGGCATTAATCTGGCCCAGCAGGCATTCATCCGGCACTGGTATACAGCATGCGGGCCAAAAATGGCCCAGGTTTGGCAATGGGTTTTTAAGGCAGAACAGAATACTTAGGCCAGATGTAAAATGTAGTATTTGGCCCAGATGTTAATAATTGATATGTGGGCCATGTAAGATTGGCCCACCTTGACCCACAATATATGTTTTTAATTTTGTCAAATAAAGAAAAAAAAAATCAAAAATAAGGTGCAGTGATTCATGGGTTTATTAATTTCATTGCAGTAGTGATACACCAACATATCTGGGCCAGTTCAGGCTCAGTTAACTTGGCTTCCTGACTTGGCCCAGATATGGTCCATGTTTGGCCCTTGTCTGGAAGCCAGACTTGGTCCAGTCAGCTTTTGCTTGGCCCACATGCTGCAGTAAATTACGGTACATGACTGAACCAAGTCTGGCTTCCAGACAAGAGCCAAACATGGACCACATCTAGGCCAAGTCTCAGCCAAGCTAATAACTCATAACTGGGCATGAACTGGGCCAGATATGTTTGTGTCACGATTGCAATGATTGCAATGAAATTGATAAGTCGATAAAGCGTTGCACTTTAGGCACACTACGTACATGCTTTTTCTCAAGAGTCAAGACTGGCCAAACTCACATGGCCCACATATCACTTTTTTTAAATCTGGGCCAAACACTTCGTTTTACATCTGGCCCAAATCTTGTGTGCCATCTTAAAGACAGAAAGAAAAAAATCAATCAGTCAATCAGTCAATCAGTCAGTCAGTCATTCAGTCAGTCAGTCAGTCAGTCTGTCTGTCTGTCTGTCTGTCTGTCTGTCTGTCTGTCTGTCTGTCTGTCTATCTATCTATCTATCTATCTATCTATCTATCTATCTATCTATTTATCTATCTGTCTATCTATCTATCTATCTATCTATCTATCTATCTATCTATCTATCTATCTATCTATCTATCTATCTATCTATCTATCTATCTATCTATCAAGTTTCTCTACAAACTTTACTTTTTATTTTCAGAATGAATTCAATTGGACATAAAATGTCCCAGCAGGCAAGAGTCATTTGAATTTATGTCTGTTTTCCCACAAAATAAATACTATAAATTTTATGCAAGAGCTTCATCTGTTAAACGTTACATTTTCTGCTGTTGTGTTTACAATGACTGAGGTAAAGTTGGCTTTATATTCGCACATTCAGATTTCGTCCTTAATAATATAATTAAAGAAAAGTATTATTAAAAATTCTAAATAAGAATATTATATTAGCAGCCAATAACTATCAAAGTACATTGTTCAGTTAATTAAATAGTGCTAATGTTGCTTTGAAGTCATTCTTACATGCAAATTGAGAACAAATATTTGAAGTACCATGGTAAACAATATAAAGACCATGTCACATCATGATTAAACTTGGGTTGTCAGTGAAAATCTAATAGACTTTTAGGGATAGCTCAAAACTAGACTAGCCATTAACTAGACAGACTTTATATGTGTGGTCATTCATTTCTGTTTATTTAATGACTAGTTTAGTTTTGGCCTATTCTTAGACATCTATTAGATATTCACTGTTAAATCCCAAGGCGACTATGTTTAGACATTTATTAGACATCTTTTAAAAGCAAAAAAAAAAAAAAAAAAATCAATTCAGTCAATTAAATAGTGCTAATGTTGTTATGAAGTGACTCTTACATGCAACTTGAGACCAAATAATCAATGTAACATGGTAAACGTTTTAAACTATGTCACAACCCAGCAAACAATGTTGTGTTTAATAGACGTCTAATAGACATCTAAACGTAGACAGCTTGGCTTAAATAAGGCTAAATTTGGGTTGTCAGTGAAAATCTAATAGACATCTAAGAATAGCCAAAAACTAGACTAGTCCTCAAACAGACAGATTTTTACGTGTGTAGTCATTTCTGTTTATTTGATGACTAGTCTAGTTTTTGCCTATTTATAGACGTCTATCAGATTTTCACTGACCGCCCAAATTTAGCCACATTTTAGCCAAGAAAACTAAATGTACAGACGTCTATTAGACATCTTATGAACAAAAAATGTTTGCTGGGAAGTTGTCACTGTTCAAAAAGGAACGAATGTGCGAATATAAAACCAACTTTACCTCAATAATTACATGTACCTTAAAGAAAACATGCATATTTATTATGTAGGCTACATTATTAATTCCACTTGTACAAATAAAACGGTTTATCATTACTGAATTGAGGCATTATCAGGTCTCTGAATTAAAAAAAACACATTCAACTCAGTAATGAAGGAATGTATACCATTATTAATTATTTCACTCTTGGTCTCGTTTGACACTTGTTTCCCGTTAGATCTGATTATTAAAGTGATACTGTCGCGGTGTTAATTTAATAACTTGTAACTAGCCAATCAAACAAGTCCCATTCGGGCCGAAAAAAACTAACAATGCAACTTTATCAGCCTCAGAATTTACAATGCCAATCACGTCCATCAGGAGGTCGCATTTTTGTACTCTTATAACGCCACTTGTGGCACTGAGAGTCAGTCATCAGATTGTTCGTTTAAACTGCATTACTTAATGAATAAACAGCAGTTAAGTTGAAATGAATTCCCCATACCTTGTCAATGTTCATCGTGTCCTCGGCGCTTTGTCTGCTGTGTTTTTCACTTTTCTTTCTCCGACTTTCTATAGAGTGGTGGGGGTAGTTTAGCTAGTTAGTTTGACCCAGTAAATCCCTCGTCCACCCCTCACCCCCAGCCAAACTCGAACTCACTGTTTCCAGGTCAGCACTCGCTGCTCATTGTTCTTCATTCACGCTCCTCCATGACCGCGTCAAACTCTCATCCTCTCCGGCCGCGGAATGTCCATTTGCTGCGGGTCTGTGGAGCTCGAGCGGCTCGCTGTCTGTCTCTTCTGGACAATGTCTACTTCTCCTCTGTGTGTGTATGTCACTGGGACTGAATGTCAATGAGGTAACGGGACAGCAGTGAATGCCGCCTCTGCTCATTACAGCTCCGCTCACTCACTCACTCACGCACTCTGTAATTCTATTCTATTCTATTCTATTCTATTCTATTCTATTCTATTCTATTATATTCTATTCTATTCTATTTGATGCAAACTGGCTGTATTGACATACCAAATATCATACCAAAGCATTTGTACTATTTCATTTACATTAAATTGAACATATGAAAAAGAAACAAAGTAATAATAATAAATATAAAAAACTAACTATAAATATATATGTATATAATAATATATAACCAAACACAGACACAAATATATAGAGCTTATAAGTATATTTAAGTAAATGTCTGGTGCATTAAGATAGGAGTGTGTTCAACAGGTGGTTTGTCAAGCCCACTCACCCGCATGGAGCTCATGGATCATATCAGTATGTGATGCTTTATTGAAAAGATAGGTCTTTAATCTGGCTTTTAATCTAGTTTCTTATTGTTTAAATGTGCAATAAAATACAGCGTTCTGCTGTATTCTGTTCATTTAAGTACAGCCACACTAGTAAACTATGTAGCTTAGGGCTACCTGTTCTGTAAATGTTTACTGATTTATTTAAACGTAGTTTCCTGAGCAGTTCAAGACTTGACACTTGTTTAGGCCTGCAATCTGAACACACTTGGACTTGAATTCAACAAGGAATCTAAACATATTTTCTATCAATAAAAATCAATAAATAATACACAATCAAACCTAAACGAAGGTCCGAGCCAATAGATCATTTCAATATGGTCATGTCATTGGCCATGAACACTTCCTGCTTGTTATCAAACTATTTCATAACTGTAACAAGAGGCAAGTCTGTCGTAACTTAATGTTTAAACAGGTGCCGTAACATTCATTCATTCATTTTCTTGTCGGCTTAGTCCCTTTATTAATCCGGGGTCGTCACAGCGGAATGAACCGCCAACTTATCCAGCAAGTTTTTACGCAGCGGATGCCCTTCCAGCCGCAACCCATGTCTGGTAAACATCCACACACATTTACACACACACTCATACACTACAGACAATTAAGCCTGCCCAATTCACCTGTACCACATGTCTTTGGACTGTGGGGGAAACCGGAGCAACCAGATTAAACCCACACGAAGGCAGGGAGAACATGCAAAGCCCACACAGAAACGCCAACTGCGCCGAGGTTCGAGCCAGCGACCCAGCGACCTTTTTGCTGTGAGGCGACAGCACTACCAACTGGGTATTTTTACTTTTTTTACATATCTATCCATATGTGGCTCTTTTTGGATTCTTTGAAGCTAAAGAAATTAAAAATGTAAAAAAAGCAAACATGTTGGAACTATTTTGTTTACATCCCTCATAATGGTGTATCTATACCTCAATGTCAAACTCAAACTGTCTCACTCACAGACACACACCCTAACAAACACTTGGCCGTGTAACGCAGTTGTTTTGTCAAAGACCCAGTAGAGGGAGATCTTGGACCGTTTTCTAAAAACTACAGTGAATCTCATTGGCTTTTATTATATGGACAACAACACACATCAACAAATCTCCTTCAGTTTTGAACATCAACATAAGTTTAGAGCTTTAGAAACACACGCGGATGAGTAATTTACATCAGTCTGAAACACAATTTATGAGTCAGGTAAAAGTGTGTAATGGCAATTATTCAGTCAACTCACATACAGTCAGTACGACATCACATTATCAAAGAGAATTCTCAGAGGGAAAATCGTAACAAAAAAATATGCTTAATAAATCATAAAAGCTTCACACTACAGGGTTCATCTGGCTATTTTAACTTAGCATGTCTGAGGATTTGTTTTGTTCAGGTATTCCACAAAGCTCAAATTTACTTTCTCTTTTTTCAAGCTTTAAAATTAAATTTATGATCCGCAAAGACCATGAAAAATGATCATCAGCATGCTGCAACATTAGCCTATTAACTTATACTATCTCAGTACACTCCATCTATATTGTAGCTAGCGTTAGCTAATTCACTTTAGCAAGTAAGCAGAAAACGGATATTTTCAAAATAATTAGGACTAAGTACGACTACTATGGCCACATTTACATTAAAGAGCATCTCGTATTACAGTGTGATGTAAAACACGCTAAATTAATCATCTGTAATGTTGTATTTAATGACTGATTGGTCAGTAGATAGATTTTTTAAAATGCTCATTTCCGCCATGTTGTAACTCCGCTGCTGTGGCAACCCTAGAACGCGTTCGGAATCAGAGCTACACTGACTGTAATCAAAGAGCTTAGAATGACCAGGAGACGACACTCAATAGAACGTTCCATTGCAACAGCAGCGCCCAGCAACAGCCCCGGATTCCGCCATTTTGGAGTGAAAGTGATCGGCCGTCCACTGGATCTCATTATTGTCGCGGTGGCAAGCAGCTGCTTTGCTTTTTACTTATTTATTTAAAAAGTGCATTAAAGCTGAGATATAACCTGAAAGACAACAATACAACACTTACTTTTACAATCATCAGCACTTTCAATAGTTTATTTAACAGACTTATAATATGCTGTTGTTCTATTGGAGTTTTCATTCCAAAATGGCCGACGCCTTCATACTGACTTTATTCCCACAGTCATAGAGTTTTTAAAAGATCTATTCTAAACATTAAAAGTCAGGGTAAATGTTTTTTAAGTCATGTTTTTGTTGTGGTTAGGGTATTTCTCCGTGCCATTTTATACCGCTTGTCAACCAGCAATCAAATTCAGTCCTCAAATTCAGGCTGTTAAAATACTGTCTGAGGCTGGTTTTTCTTTGCTCAGTGCCCAATCAGTTGGTGCGTCCCAATTCGCATACTTATACCGATATTCGATATATCGATATTTTTCAAGGTATCGTATCAAAGTCTGAAATTCCAGTATCGTGACCACACTACTTGAAACTATTTGACAACAGATTTGAGGACAGATGGAGTAAAAAAGCACAAAATGCTGAAAACTGAGCGTAGATCGTACGAATTCATACGAATTGGCCACTAAATCAAAAGGTTATGAATTGCCATGAGATTGTTTATCTATCTGATTTTAAGGTCAGTTTCTTTTGACCACCCCCTGTTGTTTTAAAGAATATCACAATGGTGAACGCGGTGAGTATAAAAGCCTCGTCTGTTTCACGAGGTGCGTGCGGAGTCAGTGGAGGTGCGCGATGCGGCACCAGGCGAAAGTATAAATCCAGCTTAATTCCCTAAGGCCCTAAGCAGCAGGGTGTATTATACTGTACAGTACTACAATAAACCACAGTTCGCTATAGTAAAAACTAAAGTATACTATTACAATTTAAATAATTCATTCATTCATTTTCTTTTTGGCTTAGTCCCTTTATTAATCTAGGGGCGCCACAGTGGATTGAACCGCCAACTTGTCCAGCATATGTTTTACGCAGCGATACCCTTCCAGCTGCAATCCATCTCTGGGAAACATACATACACACTTATTCACACTCATTCACTACAGTCAATTTAGCTTACCCAATTCACCTGTACCACATGTCTTTGGACTGTGGGGAAAACCGGAGCTGGGAGAACATATAAACTCCACACAGAAACGGCAACTGACCCAGCTGAGGCTCGAACCAGCGACCTTCTTGCTGTGAGGCGACAGCACGACCTACTGCACCACCATGTCGGCCAATTTAAATAATAGTTAACATTAAAAAAGTGTTGCATAGTAAAAATATATGTAATATAATACACTTTACTCATATATATAGTTCAAAATGGCTATAGTATTTTTTTTTTTCATGTGGAGTGTGATGTAGACGGAACGAGTCCAATGGATGTTTTGGAAAATGTGTAATAATCTCAGGCAGGAGCTCAGCCAACTGGAGCAACACAATCATCCATCGGCTCTCCTGTGTGGACTTCTAGGAAAGATGAAGTCTGTTGTCCTTACTTCAGAAACACAAAGACAGGTCGGTCGAGCGGTCACCAGGCCAGATCATAGACTGCAAGACAAAATAGGGCCAGACCTGCAGCTCCTGCGTGCTTGATCTTGTGCGTCAGCGTCTGAATGAGGTGGACGGAAGCAGAGTAACAGAAATAGATTTCTGTGGAAAACAGGCTTAGGTAGAAACACACTGACACCAGTGGAGCAAACGCATTTAACACACATGATAAAAATACAGTAGAAAGCTATAATACAGTACTTACTACAATGTGGCCCTCATGATGTTTAAATAGCAACATTATGACACTATTGACAACCCACAACACTGTAGAATCCTCAACCTTTTTGCAAGGTTGGTACAATTTAAGGAGATCGCTACCCTGAGGCAACGTTGTGTGTTTGTTGGGATCTTGGTATATTATAGTATTAAGATTTAAGCATTAAGATTGATGAACTAGTAAATACTGTATATATTTAGTGAATTAGTAGATTTTGTCATATCACAGTAGTTTATTTATGTTATATATATATATTTATATATTATTTATATGATACATTGTTATATTAGCCTATTATGTTCTTAATGAACTGATAATATATCAGTCGATTACAAGATAATATTTGTTACTATAAAGCTAAAATTAATGTAGCCTACCAGCAGTGGTGTAAAGTAACTAATTACAAATACAAAATGACAGTAAATGAGTAGTCTCTCTCAGAAATTGTAAGTCACTAAGTAGTTTTAAAAACGTGGACTTTTACTCTCTGTTGAGTAAATTTTTAGTGATGTATCGGTATTTTTACCTCACTACTTTCCTTTAACCTGCAGTCACCACTTTATTTCTTTCTCGTCTATGGTGATTGGCTAAAGTAAAAAAATTAGTCCTGTGAGTTCTGTCCAATCAAATCACACATAGAAAGTAAATCGCATGATACTGAACAACATCAACACATGGGCTCTTTATAAATGCAGCAAACTTTTTGAAAGCATTAAAAATGTCCAAGATGATGTCCAAAATCTTTACACACGTTGTCGCACAGATTTTAATAGACTTGATGTCACTGATGAGAAAATAGATGTCGACAACCACTAAATGGAATGAATCAAAAGTGGAATGAAAGACCGATCAAAGGTAGGACTGAAATTATGAAGGAAGGAAGGACCAAATGAAAGAAGGAAGGATTCAAGGAAGGACTGAACAAACTAAGGGAAGGAAGGAAGGAAGGAAAGAAAGAACGAATGAATGAACAAAGGACTTTATGAAGGAAGGACCAAAATTATGAATGAAAGAACGAATGAATGAATGAACAAATGAAGGGAGGATCTAAGGAAGAACCAAATAAATGAAGGAACGAACAAATGAAGGAAGGGCAGAAAAAAGGACCTAATGAAGAAAGGAACAAAAATATAAACTAATAAACAAACAAATGATCGAACGAACGAACAAAGAAAGGACCAAATGAATGAAGTAAGGATTTAAGGAAAAACTGATCAAACTAAGAAAGGAAGGAACGAACGAATGAACAAAGGACCTAATGAAGGAAGGAACAAAAAATACAATAATTAAAGTAACAATATTACTTTTAAAAAGGGGAGCACTCGTTTATGCTGAGCACTGTATATGTGAGCCAGCAGACTGTCTGTTACACTGAGTGACCTGGATAGTAACGAATGACTGTGTAATGTCTGGATCACCTTTCTCTCAGTCTCTGTGTTTTCTGTATGTGTGTGTGTGTTTGTGTGTGTGTGTGTGTGCGTGTGTGTGTGTGTGTGTGTATACATATATATTGCCTCTGACCTCAATCAGTGTCCATCTGTCTCTCTGGCCGCTGCGCTGGATTCTGCTCAGACTTTAATTAGGCCGGTTATCTTGTTAAGGCTCATGACAGTATGTGCACAAAACACACACACACACACACACACATACACACATAGCCTTCAGAGAAACATCTACACAGTCTGACGGGCTTCCTGAGCATTTGTGGGTTGTTTCTTTTATTTAAAGTCGAAATGGAATCAAACTTTTGATATGTCTATAGTAGTGTTATGTATCTGTGCGCTTTGTTATTTTGTATAATCGAATTTCGCGCATAAACTTTAATCAAACACTATAACCTTCCCTCCCTCTCACATGGAATGCCCTTAGGGCGGGGCTATCCGTCCTTTACTGCGGTGCTGTTAGGGTTTCTGTCATGTTTCTGTCCTGATTTCGTCCATTTGTCAATCTTCCTTCATTTTGTTAGCAACACCCGTCTTTCAACTATCCAATTTGTTCCTAAAGAAAAAAATTATACACCGCCCTACATTTTTTTTTCTCATTTCAACACTTTCACAACCCAAGCTTATTATTAATTCGCACTCCTGTATACATGTTCATTCATTTTCTTGTCGGCTTAGTCCCTTTATTAATCCAGGGTCGCCACAGCGGAATGAACCGCCAACTTATCCAGCAAGTTTTTATGCAGCAGATGCCCCTCCAGCCGCAACCCATCTCTGGGAAACATCCACACACACATTCACACACAAACTCATACACTACGGGACATAAGTTCCCGGAGTGTCCCACTAACTAATGATAATCCTGTCCTGTATATACATCCCGCACCCCTCTCCACCGCATCCCTTCTCGCTCTTCAGACACATCGCCCACTTTCACATACGTCGCACAACTGCTGGAATCGTAGCTGAAAACGTAGCCCTGTATACATTTCAGGAGATCGCGAATTATGTATCCAGAAGTACGTATGGCTGCATTTTGTCTTTAAAATGAATGCTACGGGGCGATATGCATATCCTTTTTGAGCTTTCAGATTTTACCACATCCTCACCCTGTTATTTACTTGTTAATTTTTTTTTATTATTTTTTTGCCAGACTCAAACCCCATCGTTAAGGTTAACTCATCTCTGCATCTCAAGTCCGCCAACGTATGTGACGAGCTAACAGGACAAACTGGTAACAGCTGAAAAGCCCTCCGTTTATAGGTAAGTGGTCAGCTGGTACAGCAAAAAAGGAACAGATGCCATCGGTGGGATCACACCACCTCGTAGCGTTCATTTGAAAGACGAAATGCAGCCAGACATACCTCTGGCTACATAATTCATGCTCTCCAGAAATGTAGACAGTGGTATCCACAATGAGCTTGTGTTGGTCAAATGTGGACTTACCACTTTTACAGCACACAGTAGTGCATGATCAGAAAAAAAAGAAAGAAAACTGAAAGAAATAAGACTTTCTCCTGAAGAAATAACATAATAGAAAGTATTATGAAAATCCTCCTTAATCTGTTAAACAACACTTGGGAAATATTTGTAAAAAGAATCACAAGAGAGCTAATAATTGCATGTCTGATGGCCTTCAGGTTGATTATGCGACAGAATTAATCATCCGGGCGTCAGGAGGAGGAGGAGAGAGGCGGGTGTTAAACTCTGGATTAACTCTCTTCAAGCTGTTTGGTGACTGAGTTTGACGAGTACTTCAGGATAAACACGCAGACCTACAGGATCCACAGGTATGTTGAAATTATATACAGATTGAGAGCTAAAGCTTTGTAGATTTCTACTGTAGATCTCTGGCTGCTTGAATAATGTTCAGGTAAATCCACATTGTAGTATTTTACCACAGTATTTGTCCATTGTGAGATGGAGATTATCTCGAGTGATGGACCCTGATGGACATGTGTCTGTTTATGATCGTATTTCATGATTAAGAGGATCCATATTGGTCTTTGATTTCTTGGTCAGTGATTTCTTTGAGACTTTTGTATTTTTAGGGAATCATTTGATCAACGTGTGCACAGTAAAAAAAAGCTTGAGTTCCACACAAATCCTTCATGTTGTTCCAACACAAATCGATTAAGTTAACTTACAAATGCAATTACATTTAATGCAAAGTTGACAAGTAAGAATTAAGTTAGCTTGAACAAGCAGCAAAAGTCATTGTTTGAGTGTGTTTGTATGTTAAATCTCTTCAGCTCTTGGCTTTATTAACTGCGCTCTTGAGCCATCACTTACAGTCGAAGTCTTAAAGTGATAGATTACCCAAAATTATGAATTTACTCACCCTCAGGTGATTCCAAATGAATTCCTTTTTTGGTAGCACTTCAGTTTAAGTCATAATTCACGACGTTAACAAACCATTAACTAACAATCATAGCTTAATAATCCACTAATTAGCTGATAATTAATAGTATGGTAGAAGTTGGGTTTAGGTTTTGGGTATATATAGGAATGAAGAATAAGGTCATACTTTATAACTACTAATGAACAGTTATTATCTTAATAATGGGCAGGTACTAAGTTAGTACACTCTCAGAAATAAAGGTACACTTTCAGAAATAAAGGTTGTCACTGGGGTGGTACCTTTTCAAAAGGTACACATTTGTGCTTAAAGTGTCCATATTGGTACCTCAAAAGTATATATTAGTACCCAAAATTTTTAAGAAGAACACTTTTGTGCTTTTTAGGTACTAATATGTACCCTTGAGGTATTAATATGGACCTTTTAGGTACAAAATTGGATCTTTTGAAAAGGCACCACCCCAGTGACAGCTTGCATACTTTTATTTCTGAGAGTGTACAGGAGCTGTCACTGGGGCAGTACCTTTTCAAAAGCTACATATTTGTATCCAAGGAGTCCACAATGGTACCTCAAAGGTGCATATTATACCCAAATGTACTTATATAGTACCTTTGAGGTACCATTACAGGCCCTTAAGGTACAAATATGTACCTTTTGAAAAGGTACTGCCCCAGTGACAGCTCCTGTACCTTTATTTCTGAGAGTGTGGTTAATAGTGTGAATTGTGAAACTAAAGTGTTACTGTTTTTTTTCTTTTGTTGAACATAAATGACAAACATAAACTTGAATTTAAAACTCCTAGACTGAGCTCGATAATAATGTTTCTTCCAACAACTTTTAACCTTAAGAAAAGCAAAAAAAGTGACTTTTATTATCCTTTTAAACAGTTTAAAGTGATATATTGTCTAGGTTGGTGTTGTATATTACGCTACAAACACCTTGAAATAAACTGACCGCACATTTTCTGTTATTTTACACACTTATTTCTCTATATGTTACTTCTTATACATTATTTCAGACTACTAAAATGTCTATAAAAGTCACTTTGTTTCAGCATTAAAAGTTTCAGCATTAAAAGTCGACAGAGCAGAGATCAAGCTCTCATAATGCAATTCACAACCGTGAATAAACATAAAACACTTATGAATCACAAAATAAGGAAACTGTAACAGTGTAGCCTCTTTAAGTTGCTGTAAAATTATCAGAATATTGTTACTAAATGAAATGTACACTGTAAAAAAAATCTTAAGAATTGAGTTGTTTCCGCTCATTTTAAATAAGTAGTTTAAAAAAGCAGCAAAAACATTGTAGCTTCATAAATGCTCTCAATTTCAAAAGCAACACATCTAATTACACTGCAGTGATATGAAAGATGAAATATTTGGCATTTGTAAATACTTTTGGAGATGGTTGTATGTGTGTATTTCTCAGAAGGTGTATTGATCTGCATCGTGTGTGTCTGACTAACTTGTGCCTTCAGTGGAACTCCGCAATCAGGCTAATCGAGTGGATTTAGACAGGAAGATAAACGGTGATGAAGTGAGGATTGAGAGAGAGAGAGAGACGGAAAAGGCTTCTGTGCTGCCATCTGTCTCGCTTTCTAAAGCCATCACTTGCATGATCTTACGCACACACATAGATACACACACACACACACATATATGTGTGTGTGTGTGTGTGTGTGTGTAGTTTTCTGTCTGTACCCAGCTGAGGCTCGAACCAACGACCTTCTTGTTGTGAGGCAACAGCACTACCTACTGCGCCACTGCTTCACCCTAAAGTGATGTATGCACACTATATAGTATACTAAGAGCAGGGATACAATCAGCCAGCGCAGTCGTTCCACGTTACTTGCGGGAGTTCCATTGGCGTTTTCCCGCATGTTAATTCTGACTAATCTAAAAGCAGTTCAGGAAATACGTTGAATATCATCTGGCCAATGAGTGATGTGGATTTTGTCACATGACTGCAGTTTGGGTCTTTTCAACTGGTTCGGACTAAAGTAATCAGTGTGGTGTGAAAAGAACCAAAATCTACAGAAAAAAGCTACAATGTATCATTTGTTGCCTTTGGTCTGGACCAAAAGAACTGAACCACAGATGTGAAAGCCCCCTTAAAGGCACTTGAAGTTTTTTTCTGACAGCTGAAATCTGCACAAACCGTTGGTGACAAACACTCTGACTCCACTGACTCACAACTGCTCGTAAAACCTCACAATAAAACCCACAGCAGCTAAACCACAGGACACACACAGACACACACAAAAGAGCTTCCAGTCAGAGAGAGTGTGTCACTGTTAGTAGCCATAAAACCGTTATGATGGTCTCTGATTGGACAGAATTTACAATAGGAGGAGGGGACTGGCCACTTTTACAGTGAGTGAGTCGACAAGAAAACATAAAGAAACATAAAATTTAGTTGTGTTACATTTACATCACATTGAATCAGACACTTTTATTCTGAGCGACTCACAATTAAGAGTTATAAAAGCAGTTAAACTAACAATATAGGCAACGCATATTTATTCATTCATTCATTTTCTTGTCAGCTTAGTCCCT
This sequence comes from Danio rerio, assembly GCF_052040795.2. Lineage (NCBI taxonomy): Eukaryota > Metazoa > Chordata > Actinopteri > Cypriniformes > Danionidae > Danio > Danio rerio. The sequence goes on along the minus strand of NC_141036.1, from coordinate 5,929,798 downwards.
TTATTAATCTGGGGTCGCCACAGCGGAATGAACCACCAACTTATCCAGCACATTTTAACGCAGCCGATGCCCTTCCCGCTGCAACCCATCTCTGGGAAACTACGCATATTATTATCACTGAAATATGATTGTTCATTCATTCATTTTCTTTCTGGCTTAGTCCCTGTATTAATCTGGGGTTGCCACAGCAGAATGAACCACCAACTTGTCCAGCATATGTTTTACGCAGCTGGATAAGGATGCCCTTCCAGCTGCAACCCATCACTGCAAAATATCCATACACACTTATTCACACACAATCTAGCCTACCCAATTCACCTGTACCGCATGTCTTTAGACTGTGGGGGAAGTTAGAGCACCCAGAGGAAACCCATGGCAAAAAACGAGGAGAACATGCAAACTCCACACAGAAATGCCAACTGACCCAGCCGAGGCTCGAACCAGAGACCTTTTTGCTTTGAGGCGATAGCGCTACCCACAATGCCACCGTGTAGCTCTGTTTTTATTAATGTTTTTTAATTATTTTGATCTTTTGAACTATATAGTAACAAATATGGATATAGTTTAATATCACGTTTTTTTTTTAAGAAAATCATAGTTTCTGTAAATTATCAATAAACAGTGGGAGAAATAAGTATTGAACACATCACCATTCTTCTCAGAAAACTTATTTCTAAAGGTGCTGTTGACTTGAAATTTTCACCAGATGTTGATAACAACCAACTAAATCCATATATGCAAAGAAAACAAATCTAATTAGTTTACAAATGAAGTTCTGTGTAATAAAATGAAATGACGCAGGAATAAAGTATTGAACACATGAAGAAAAGGAGATGTAGAAAGGCAGTGAAAGCCAAGACAGCAGCTGAAATCTCTCAGTAGTTCTTTAGCAACGCTCTTCCTCATTCTAAATGAATATTTACTGCTTCAGTCCAACATCTACATTAGCAAGAGGATGAAGATGAAACCAGGTTGGACATTTCAGCAAGACAATGATCCAAAACTCAGCCAAAGAAACTTTCAAATGCTTTCAGAAAAAGGAAATCAAGCTGTAGAATGTCCCAGCCAATCACCTGACTTGAATCCAATCGAGAATACAAAATAAAGCTCAGATTTGATATGAGGCCCACAGAACCACGAATGCCATTCTCCATATAAGAGGTGTATATATATATATATATATATATATATATATATATATATATATATATATATATATATATATATATATATATGAGCTATGCATTAAATGTATTGCAATGCATATTTAAAAATACAGATAAAACCTAAAATATTGGAAAAGATAATTATCAAATCTCCATCAAAGTCAGTTCGAGCTTTTATTGGGGTTAGTTATTTCCTGTATGTATTGATATTTTGTTTCAATTGATCCACATGTTGCATTACATTTCAACAGATGTCCGTTTATAAAATCAGGCAAAAAGTATTTAATAACACACACATAAAAATAAATAATAAATACAACCTCAGATTCTATAATTTAAAACATTGATACCAGTATAATTTGAACATTTTGAACATTACTTTATATGTTTGTAACCCAATGTTGGGTCAAATATGGACAAACAGCTACTGAGTTATAAAAATGTAATTATAATTTTATTTAAAAAATAACCAAATATTTTTACCTATGTACAATGAGCTGAAACAACACAATTCCTATGTTTTTATTTTGGCCATCTCAATTATTTTATCTTCAATCCACCTAGTTTGTAAAAAAAACATTAACTTAATTTATGCTGGGACATCATGAAGGAATTGTGTGGAACCCTGCAATTTTTAAAGCGTTGGATTCATCTATATTTCATCCAAATCCAAAAGTTGGATTCGATGAGATATGAAAACCCAACATTTCTTTGAGTGTATTGAAAAATAAAAAGAGGATCAGTAGTGTCACTGAATTATAATAAAGTCTTAATTAACTCAAACCCTGCTTGCCATGTCATCTCAGCTGGAGTCGGAAATATTAAAGCATTGCTAGTTTTCATTTGGCATGACTTCCTGCACTGAGATTCATTCATTAGTGACGCTCACGTCTTCTCAAACTCAAAACACACTCTGTTCTTCACGCTCTGGACAGTCCACTTCGTCCTGCCAGCGGTCGTCCATCCGTCCAAGCACTTAATTAATCCAATTAATGCGCAAAGTTCAGCAAGTGTAAGATACAGTGCAGACCTGAATACATGTCTCTCAAACACACACTAATCCTCTGTAGACCCGGGATGACGACTCTTTTCTCGATTTATCCTTATTAGAGAGACTCTGACGTACACACTTCCACTTCAGTGTTCATTTATCCACTCGAGCTAATCAAAGCAAAGGGTCTTTATTTGTCTTAAACTGAGAAACCGTCCTGATAAGGATTTTAGAGATGATACGAGTTCTTGCTGTCGACAATGTCGTGCAATGGTTGACATGTGCTGGTATACGCTAAAAACCAAAATGCTGAGTTGTTTTAAGCTAAGTTGGGTCACATGGACAAACTCAACACTGGGTTAACTCTTTTTATTAAATTTAGATTATGCTTTTTAACCCATTGGTTGGGTTTGGAGCGAAGCAGTGGCGCAGTAGGTAGTGCTGTCGCCTCTCAGCAAGAAGGTCGCTGGTTCGAGCCTCGGCTCAGTTGGCGTTTCTGTGTGGAGTTTGCATGTTCTCCCTGCGGGGTGTGGGTTTCCTCCGGGTGCACTGGTTTCCCCCACAGTCCAAAGACATGCGGTACAGGTAGGGATGGCTGACTCGAAACTGACGTTTCGACACAGTGTCGAGATCCCGAAGCGCAAGTGTTTCGAAACACTGCACTGAAGCATGATCTGAAGCACCCAAGTCACGTGACTAGTGTTTCGAAACACCTAGTCATGTGACTAAAGCGATTCAAAGCATCGATCAACTTAGAATTGTTTCGAGACTTGGCGGTTCTGCATTTGGCTGCCAAGGTCAAGAAAAGGTCTCTTATGGCCTAGAGGACTGCGCGTGTGCATGCTGTTTCTATGCTTTGCATGACGTTTTCGGTTCGAATCCTGACTTGTACAAATATGGTTTATGTATTTTAATCATGTTTCTGTTTTGTGTAGCCTAAATAGGATACAGCTGCAGTTACGCCATCAATTTAGCATCATTTTTGTAACACTGTAAAACAATAATAAATATTTTTACAGTATGGTTGAGTTTAGGGTTTGGGTGGACATTAATAAAATACAATAAATGGGAAATTTAATGAATAATATAAATAATTCTTGATAACTTCAGGCCACCGTTTCTGATCTAGCAACAACCCTGTTTTAAGACCAAAACAAGACATATTTATTCACAAATTGTTTATTCGGATATCAGACCAATGTTGAAACAAGACGATACAAGAGCAAAGCATTACTAACTGGTATTAAAGCATTTCAAAACAACTGAATCATGTTGGCTTCGAACCTACTATCCCCGCATGGTAGTCTGACACCTAAATCACTGTACTATATTACTTGAAGGATCAAGCATGCAAAGTGGGGTTTAATGCCTCAATTTGTTTAACTGTTCTTTGCTGAAGCTGTTTCAGTGCAATACATAAAAAATGACCATTAGGTGTCACTGTAGAGTGGAGTTTCGAAACGTTTTGAAGCTTCGACACATTTGCTTCGACTGTTTCAGTGTTTCACGAAACCTCGCTTTGCCCACCACTAGGTACAGGTAAATTGGGTAGGCTAAACTGTCCGTAGTGTATGAGTGTGTGTGTGGATATTTCCCAGAGATGGGTTGCAGCTGGAAGGGCATCCGCTGCGTAAAAACTTGCTGGATAAGTTGGCGGTTCATTCCGCTGTGGCGACCCCGGAATAATAAAGGGACTAAGCCAACAAGAAAATGAATGAATGAATGAATGAATGAATGAATGAATGAATGGTTGGGTTTGCCCATATTTAATCCAGTGTTGGGTTACAACAGCTTTGTGGTGCGTATTGTATTGAGGTTAAAACTTGGTTAAATCTGTGGTAAAGGGATGTTGTCATATCATGTAGTTTCTGTTTTAACCCGATGCTGGGTCAAATATGGACAAAGCCAACTGTCTGGTTTAAAAATGTACACTGTAAAAATGCTAGGTTGAATAGACTCAATGTTGGATAAATAAGGGACTAATCCAACAGTTAGGCTAAATAATATAAATGTAATTTAATAATAAAAACTTGGCATAATTGACCCGACATTAGGTTAATACAACCAAGCATTTTAAGAGAATACTTTTTAATTTAATAAAAGAAAAAGATATTGAAAACTTTGTTCATCTTTGACCCAATTTTGGTTACAACAACCCAGCATTTGTATACTATCTGTAATGTATTGTTCAAATCTTGGTGAAAACAGTGGTTACTGTAAAAAGTGTTGTTGTATCATACACTCTAAATACTGTTGGGGCGTTTTAACCCAAAGCTGGGTCAAATATGGACAAAGCCATCCATTGGGTTTAAAAATGTACACTCTAAAAATGCTGGGTTGATTTAACCCAATGTTGGATACACAAAAACAAACACAAATTAAATAATAAGTTTAATTTAATTAAATGAATAACCCAGTGGTCAGGTTTGTCTATACCAGACACATCTTTAGGACAACCCCCAATTTTTAGAGTATAATTTAAATTTAATAAATTTAATTAAACAACTACTGGTTTGTCCATTTTAGACCCAACATAGAGTTAATACAACCCAGAATTTTTAGAGTATAATTTTTATTTAATAAAACAAAACTGCTTTGGGTTTGTCCATCTTTGATCCAACATTGGCTTAATACAACCCAGCATTTGTAGCGTATAATTTAAATTATATATATATATATATAAACTTTGGGTTTGGAAATCTTAGACCTAATGTTGGGTTAATAAAATCCAGAATTTTTAGAGTATAATTTTAAATTAATTTAAAAGAACTACTATGGGTTTGTCCATCCTTGACCCAACATTAGGTTAATACAACCCCAGCATTCTTAGAGTATATTTTTTATTTAATTAAAAAAAGCATATTTGGGTTTGTCCATCTTTGACCCAACGTTGGGTTAAAACAACAGCATTTATGCAAGTGTAATATAACAATAATGAAATGAAAAGCCACTTAAGTGCACTTGGAAACATTTGCGTATTAAGTATGGTGTAATAAATTGTAATTAATCTCAAACTGACATGTTTTAACTAGCTTTGACATGCTAAATCATGCACAAATGTGATTATCCTATATTAAGACAATCAGATAAAGTAAATGTAAGATAGCGGCTAAATATTAGGAGTTATACAGCTTTCCTTTAGCGATACACCCCATTGATCAACATGGGGTTAGAAATGTGTTTCATATTCACCTTATTCTGTGTACAAGTGTGCGCAGCCATTTGGATCTTTTTGTCTCGACACTTACGGTCTCACTTCCATTCATTTTTTAAATGTTAAAAAAAGCTTGTTATGCTGCTTGATGTTGTTTGTCTGTATAATCATGCAAACACTTGTGTGTTGAGCAAGCAGTTTGACCATTGCCGTTTGTTATTCCTAGTCATTTCTCCTATAGGCAATTGAATCTGAAGTTCTAAAACAGGGGTGTCCAAACTCGGTCCTGGAGGGTCGTCTTTCTGCATAGTTTAGCTCCAACTTCCTTCAACACACATGCCTGGATGTTTTAGTATACCTAGAAACAGCTTGATTAGCTGGTTAAGGTGTGTTTAATTGGGATTGGAACTAAAATATGCTGGACACCAGCCATCCAGGACCGAGTTTGGACACCGCTATTCTAAAACAATTGCAAAAACGAGCACACTTCCGCATTGAAGAATAAGGTCAATACTATATATGTTGAAAATGCAATACTTTTAGAAAAACTGTATTTCTCTCAGTTTTTTCTGCATTCAGGAGGGGATAAAACATGGAAATAGAATAAAATGTGCACTGTTTTGTTTGAAAGCAGAGGCTTGGTTCTTTGTTTAATATATATACTGTGTTCTTATATTCCTAACAGAACATTTTGTGAAGGCCGACAAATTTAGGTGAAAATCATCAAATATTGCTGGTAGTGCTTGACAACTTAAAATAAAAAATAAAAAAAACAACGCTGATGGGGAAGGAGTTATATGTATGCTAATCTGTACTTCCTTTTTACTGGGAAAGTTGTTATAGGCTCTGTCTGGTGTGTAACTTTAAGGTGGGTCTGATTTTGTCAAATACGATGCGGTTCTGATCTATATTGATCCTGAAATGTAATTTTTCTTCATACTTAATCCCAACCCTAACCTAAGGGGAATGGATAATAGTTGGACAACAGTCATGTAGAAGTACATAACCCTATAACTGTAAGCTTAAACTTCACATAAACTGTAAACTTGTCCCTTAATTCTGATTGGCTAATTGGAATGTTGTTCCAGGATCAACACAGATGTCCTATTGGATGAAATCACACTGACTGTAACTTTAAGTACACACTCTTAACACTAAACTACAGACACACACAAATTTCACTCTGGGTGTCTGTTAAGTTCTGTAGAGCAAAGAAACGTTTCAAAATGTTAAGAAACATCTTCTGAACATTAAGAGTTTTGTGTGTTTTCCTCCTCCTCCAGGAAGATCTGCTCTTCGGAGACAGCAGAGGATCATCAGACGGATTACTTGTAAATACACATGGTGTGTGTGAGCGGCTGATGACCTTGGAGAAGAGCAGGAGGCCGGAAAACTCACACTGAGCAGCAGCACACACTTTTAAAGGATTTACAAGACGAGTGCAATCCTCTAAAGCGACTCAAGAAGCAGAGAGAGAGATCTCATATCGGTAACACTTTACAATAACGTATTTCATGTAGTTACTAACATAAACAATGGGGAATACGCTAATTACAGTATTTGTTTATGTTAGGTTACAGTGCATTAACCAATGTTATTAACACGGCTGTCTGGAATTCTCGATTCTGATTGGTTGGTGGTGACAATTCCAAGATATGTTATTCCTAGATAACAACCGCTAAATAACGCAGGCTCATCCAAGAACTTAAAATCACCTGGATTGTAAGTTAATACATTTAAATCCATATCCTTACATCTAGTGGCGTAGCGCAAAATGCAGGGGATTGTTGACGTGGCCCTCTGATGAAGAGCCGAGGGGGGGTTGTTTTGGAATGGTTGAAGGGGGGGCAAAGAGATCACAAACTGAAGGAAGGGGGGGTGACCATAAACTGAAGAGCAAGGGGGAGGGTGGTGGAGTGATCACAAACTTAAGACCATGGAATGTGGGGGGTGGGGGAGATGTAGCGATCACAAACTGAAGACGGGGGAGGGTTGAAGCGATCACAAAATAAAGGGGGGAGGGGGGGCGACAGCGGGGCCCCCTTATCATGTGGAACTTGAAGCCACTGGTTCATATTCATATGCTTGTCTTTCACGCCGCCTTTTTTAATTATTTGCTGCCGTCTTGCGAATTAACAATAAGTAGGTTACTAAATGCTTTATTCAGGCATTTTCGTTTGTGTCAGCATTTCGTTTGCTGTATAAACCAGCCTTAAGGAGTTTCTTTTTGACAGAGAGAAAAACATACCTGCCAACATTCCCATATTTCCAGGAGTCTCCAGTATTTCAGACCCATCTCCCGCCACCCTCTTGTTTTGTTGTTTCTCCCGTAATCCTCCCGGACCTCAGCTTTTTGGTACAGTATAAAACAACCCCCGGATCGGCAACTTTGGTATAGTATCCGACTGGTGCACAGTACAGATACTCATCAAACACCTCAACTGACCACCCCCACCCCCCACTCGCTCACCCCCTTCTCTTCAGTTCGTTAACGTTATTTTTAAGCACATGCCCTATGTAAAGTCTCCGCACAGTACTGCCCCCGAGACCGACCCAAACCCCCCTCGCCCCCGTCTTTCAGAGACAAATGTTGGCAGGTACGGAGAAGAATGTTTCTACAAGTGGTTTGTTAAGCCCACTCACCTGTGTGAGGCATACTCAGAAAATGTATGTTATTCTGCAATAACAACCTCCTGGATGTACTTTATCTCTAACTTGCATGAATTTTAATAATGCATTAGTAAATGTTAAACTACGATACGGTTAATAAATTCTCTACACCAGGGGTGCTCAACCCTGTTCCTGGAGATCTACCTTCCTACAGAGTTTACCTCCAACCCTGATCAAATACACATGAACCAATTAAATAGGACTTGAACAGCACTTGATAATTACAGGCAGGTGTGTTTGCTATGGGTTGCAACTGAAATCTGCACGAAGGTAGATCTCCAGGAACTCTACATGCTCTACATATGTTGGTTCAAGTTAGTAAATATATTAACTAATGAAACCATATTGTAAAGTGTGATCCTAGTATATTCATGCATCCAACAGATATGAGGTCTCCAATATCCCTGAGGAAGACGGCGCTCTTCTTCCTCGTCTGCTTTTTTTCGGCATGCAGCGGAACTGGGATCCCAGGTTCGGATTATAACCCTCATCCTCGCTTCATTTGCACACCAATACCTGCAGATGCAGATCCTGGGTGCTTCCCGTCAGCGGGCGGCCCCAGTGCGGGTCACCACAGCGGGCCGAGCAGCGGTGGCAGCAACAGCTGGTGGGGAATTTCAGAAGAAGCCAAAACCACAATCCTGCATCTGCGGGAGAGTTTAGTCCAGCAGAAAGAAACCATCCTGGACCAGAGGGAGACCATCCGAGAGCTCACTGCTAAACTGAATCTATGCGAGGGCTTTAATCGCGGGGTGGGCAACCATGATGACCATCCGCATCGCACACCGACACACCTGGCACACCATGCACATCATGCTTACCCCACTGCACCGGAGCCTGGGCACCTAGCGTGGGCACCGCCACCCGACGCTCATCATGGTGGCCACGGGCTGGAGCTCGGCCACTACGGGGATGCAGCGCATCATCGTGGGAAGGCAGCAGTGAGCGAGAAGCATGTGACAGGGGAGATTCCTTTACTGTCCTCTACACCGGAGCAGATGAGCAGGATGCTGGAGACACTGAAGGAGCGCCTGGAGAACCTGCAGGTACACAACCTTAGGGCAAGATTAAAATAGTTTTGGACTTTTCATTTGTTTTAGTTTTTATTTCGTTTTGACTTTTTGTTTTCAAGTTCAGTTAGTTTTAATTAGTGTTTAGAGGCAGATTTGCTAGTTTCTATTAGTTTCTATATTTTGAAATTGCTTACTTTTAGTTTAGTTTTTATTTGTTTCAGTGCGAGTTTTAGTTTTTTTTTTTTTGGGGAAAATTAGGATATTTGTTAGGTGCAAGATTCAAAATCATCAGAATAAATACTGTGTAATAAAAACTCAACCAAAGATGGGCTATTTTTCTGACACAAGAACACTATCCACCACTATCATCTACCCCAAATACAGTATGTGTGCAAGGCTGCTTCTGGGGTTAGATACACAGTAGTGATGGAAAGTTCAGATCTTTAACCCAAACTGCCCGCAGAAGCCTTGCCCATGACGCTAATCAGCGTCTGCTGTTAAGTGAATTTGATGCGTGAATGAAGCGGATTTGACACGCGAATGAAGCGTGTAAAGTCAAAATGTTTACATGGCTATTTACTAGAGGTGTGAACCTATACCAGTCTCATGGTTCGGTTCGGTAACGATTATCATGCCTTCGATTCGGTTCAATTCGATATCTCGGTGCATCACGTTGCATTGACGATGCTTTCCCTATACAGTATTATATTTTAGGGGGGAGGCTATAACATGCTGTCTGTATAAACACACAGACACACAGCACCACACTGTCTCTCATTCAAACACATACACAAACATAGACAGCAACACACACACACACACACACACACACACACACACACACACACACACACACACACACACACTTAAGCTCTCGCAACAGGGAGAGCTAGAGCTGAGCTGAGCAGAAAAACAACAAAAAAAAATAAAACAAAAAAAGAAGCACTTTTCCGACGGTCCCTTAGTGAGAGCTCCTCTCAGCGCGAGCTCTCCCGGCTAAACGCATGTTGCGAGGGCTTAAACGGAGCAGAGCTAGTAATGTCGAGCGAAAAAAAAGAAAAAGACAGCTGTGAAACATAACCAGCTTTGTCTTTTTGTAGGAAACACACTTTAGATATTTTTAGGTTAAGAGTTTTTTGAGTTAATGCCGTCTGTCTATAACTGAATGTGTGTCAGAAATATCGGAAACAAAACCAACTGAAGCGCGCTCATTTCTGGCATCCCCCTGGATGTACAGCTCCCTTAGCATTTGCCTATGGTGCCAATGCCTTGGGCCGGCCCTGAGTTGCCTGAGTGTTATAAATACCCGCGCTCGCCTCCCTCGAGACAGAGCGCGTAGGAGATAAATGACGTCAGTAATAACCGGTTAGGATTATTACTGAACCGATAACGAATTGTCCGCGTCTGCATCGCGGTGCACTGAAGAAACAATTAATTTTGAAACCCCTACTATTTACACATGAATAGAGCGATTTATCTGCGCATTCTGCGTCTGATGTGATCACAGCATAACAGAGTTATGAGTTTTAAACCGCGGTAAATCTTGAAACTACAGTAGTTATCGTCCCATGACGATAACTAACGTCCCTGTGATTGTGTTTGCAGACGAGAAACACGTCGGCCAGCTACTCCAGTTCTCTGAAGGATCTCCTGCAGAGGAAGATCAGCGCTCTGGAGCAACAGATGCAGCATCATTCGTCTCCGCTGACCGGTGCATCTCACACTGACCACACCGAGCATGATGACGGTCACCATGATGACGATGATCATGATCATGGGCATCACGAGGATGGCCATGACGAAAGAGACCACGGCAATCCTCACGACGACAGCCATCACAGTGATCGCCATGAGGACGGTCACCACGATGACGACCATGATGATGGTCACCATGACAACGACGACCATGACGCTGGTCACCACGACAACGGGGATCATGATGATGATCACCACGACAATGGTCACCACGACAATGAGGTTTCTGAGCATGGCTTCGAGAGGTTGTTGTATAACCCACAGGGACACAGAGAGTCGCAGACTGGAGCTCACAGCAAACTGGACGCGGTTCTCAATCAGCTGCAGCACAGGCTTACTGAGGGTAAGAGTGTGATAAAAGAGTAGATAACAAGATAATGAAAATAGATGAAACTGCTGGTGGATCATGCGAGCTTGGCCAGTCAGACCAGTTCATTAACTGCTTTTTAGTGGGAGATTTCACACAACATCGCTGTCAACTGCAAACAGAAAACCTTTTATGCAGTTTGGGGACTTAATCTAAAAACTTGTTGAATAAAAGTGTGTTTAAAAGTTTTTGAAAATGATACTGGTATTATTTTATCCAGGGGTACCCAAACTCTGTAATGGAGGGCCGGTGATATTCAGAGCAGTGGGTACCTACCATGGGAGAGCGGAAAATAATGCAGCTTATTATTTATTTATTTGTTACCTAATTTAAATTGATTCTTAAACAGTATATACTGCAGCTGCCTGCTTTTCCACTATCGTGCCAAATCGTTCTAAGAACACTTCGGTATGGTTACGATTGTTTCTCCACTGAGCCTGGAACGGCGCATCACAATTACGAACCATTTTCGGCCTGGAATTCTCCGCACGGAACTGTGCTGACAGATTGTGTGTACTGACGTCGCGGCTCTGTTGCCAAGCTACCACAGCTGGCTCAGCGGAAGCGCTTGCTAGTTATCAGACATCCACATGTGAACTACACTATTTAATATAAAAAAAATGATCCTGGTCTAAACGATACAGTTTTGAAAAGGGTTTTAAAACCATAGAGCAGTCTCTGGTAGGGAATCACTGGCCCACCACATTCTTGCGAACATTCATTCAATCATTCATTTTCTTATTGGCTTAGTCTCTTTATTGACCCGGGGTCGCCACAGCGGAATGAACCGCCAACTTATCCAGCAAGCTTTTACACAGCCTACCTGCCACAACCCATTTCTCTAAAACATCCACGCACGGATGTTTTCCTGTGTGTAGAAAGTTTGGCCACCCTTGGTCTAAGCTGTAAAGAGGGTATTGTTGGAATATTGTCCTCTATTCCATGCGTGTTCAATTCAAACTCAGGAGAAATTGTTCAATGCTTAAAAGATTAGTAATTTATTGAATACAAATGAATAATTCGATGTTCAGAGCTCTGGGCATACACCAAGATAGTCTAGCCGTTATACAATGCTAACCGGGACTAACGTCAGGTGCTCTGCCCTGCCCGGTGTCTAGAAACCCAGTTTTATAGACAGAAGGAGTAAAGAGGGTGAGTTCCGGGCTGCTCCTCTGCATATTTGGTATTTCCTCCTTCACCATTCTCTTTCTGCACAGAAGATTTGTGTAGTTAATTGCACCTTTTACATATTTCACAACTCGTGACAACCATACCCTTCTTGTGACCCTGCACATCTTTTTTTGGTAGAGAGGAAGTCTGGACCAAGCCCCCCCCTCTTGCAATATCTTGCAGCCAATTTCCCTTGTCAGCACCCACATAGCAAAATTTCTCTGGCCCAGCTCTGGCCCACACAATCAGGTTTTGCTTGGCCCACATGCCGCAGTGAATTACGGTACATGACTGGACCAAATCTGGCTTCCAGACAAGGGCCAAACACGGACTATATCTGGGCCAAGTCTCAGCCAAGTTAATAACTCATAACTGGGCCTGAACTGGGCCAGATGGGTTGGTGTGTCACGGTTGCAATGAAATTGATAAACCCATGGAGTGATGCTCTTTAGGCACACTATGGGCACGCTTTTTCTCAAAGTGACCTGATTGGTAGATTTTTTTTTTCTTTACTCAAAAATTATTTTAGTGTATTTTAAATGTGGGTCAAGACTGGCCAAACTCACATGGCCCACTTATCAAATTTTTAAATCTGGGCCAAATACTACGTTTTTCATCTGGCCCAAATCTTGTGTGTCGCCTTAAAGACGGTGCCACCTCTGCCAAACCCGGGCCATGTTTGGCCCACATGCTGTATGCCAGTGCCGGATGAATGCCTGCTGTGCCAGCTTTTTGCCAAATCTGGACCAGAATTCTTTGCTACTAGGGCAGAACTTTGAACAAAATGTTCCAGTACATGACCCCATAATAAAAGAAGAACTTTAGTTCGTATAACATATCACATAACGAGAAAAAGATTGGTTAATCAGTTGCTAGTCAAAACCTTTTTTTTAATGAACACAATCAATGTATTCGTGTATTAGTCCATGATTTATATATGTTCCAAAAAATATGAAGAGATTTAATGTAAGTAACATAAGGTGTATATAAGATTTTCTTTAGTTTTCCTCAAATAGTATAATAAAACAAAATCCTATTTGAACAACTGGATAAAGAGCCAGTTCACCCCAAAAATGATGTCAAATTATGTGAATTATATCAAAGTTTAGAATCACATGACTGTGTGGAAATGGTGAGGATTTTTTTTCTTTGGTGAACTGTCCTTTTAGGGCACAGGTGTCAAACTCCTCGTTCCTGGAGGGCCGCAGCTCTGCACAGTTCCAGTCCTAATCAAACACACCTGATCAAAGTAGTTGAGTGCTTCAGGCTTGTTTGATACCTACAGATAGGTGTGTTGAAGCAGGGTTGGAACTAAACTCTGCAGGGCTGCGGCCCTCCAGTAATTGAGTTTGACATCCCTTCTTTAAGGCAATCTTAACAAAGAGCCAGTATGAATAAATCAGACCCCAGGACTGGAGACTGCAATAAATGCTATAGTTTCTGTCTTGTTTCTAGTCCAAATATCAAAAAATCCTTAAATCAGGAAGCACTTTATAAACAAGCAACACATATTATCTTGTATTTGTCTTTGATGCAAACTTCGACATTAATGATCTTCTAACCTCACAGGTCCCCGAAAGAAGACTAAATCTACTGAGGCCTTCCAGATCGGCTTCCCCATGAGAACCAACTACATGTACGGCCGTGTGAAGCGCACGCTGCTGCACGAGATCTTCTCCTTCACGCTGTGTCTGTGGATGAAGGCTGGCATCGGCCCGGGCCTCGGCACACCCTTCTCTTACTCTGTCCCGGGTCAGGCAAATGAACTGGTGCTCATCGAGTGGGGAAACAACCCCATGGAGCTGCTGGTGGACGACAAAGTGAGTCAAAGACGAGCTAATATCAGAGCTCTTACACCTTTTCCAAAGTGAAATTTAAAGTCCGCATGAAGCTGCGACCATTTTATTGTTCACATTGTGACACAGTTCCTAGACGGAAACGGAATATTAAATAAGAAAACAGTGGGCGTGGCTTGTCTTTTCTATCGCGAGCTGATTGGATGTAGTAAAGTAGGCATTTCATTCAGAAAGATCGGGCAAAGGGTTTCAGGAGAGTTATTACAACCTGGCAGACACCTCGTGCTCATCATTTCTGTTTGTTGTCAAAACTGACAGTTGGAGGGGGCGTGGTTAAGTATATTAGCCCCGCCCAATACGTCAGACAGACTTAATCTGAGGAAGTACATTTTCAGATTTCAATTTTAGATTACAAGGGCAAACAAGAGCATTTTACAAGCTCACACTTTAAAATGTCTTCAGTTGAAGGGCTCTACTAAATATAATTCAATATACGATAAAACAAATTTTGTTTGTCTAGTCGGATCTTATTTGAACCTTAAAGGATTTGCGTGTAATCCCATTTGGACCACTGAAGATTTGTTTGTTAAATAGATTCCTGACTAGACAAATGAAGGATATGTGATCAAACCGAGACACTTTTTCAGCACCGTTTATTAAAAAATACATTCTCATTTTTGCCAAAGACTTTTTGTTAAAGGTCCCATGAAGTGCTGTATATACAACTGTATATATAAACAGTTGATGTCAGAATTATTATCTCTCCTGAATTATTGGCCTCCGTTTATTTTTTCCCCCAATTTTAAGTTTAGCGGAGTTAGTTTTAAAAACTTATCTCTAATAAATGAAATAAAATATATATATATAAAAATATTATCAGACATACTGTAAAAATTTACTTGCTCTGTTAAACATAATTTGGGAAATATTTCATTCATTTTCTTGTCGGCTTAGTCCCTTTATTAATCCGGTGTCGCCACAGCGGAATGAACCGCCAACTTATCCTGCAAGTTTTTATGCAGCGGATGCCCTTCCAGCCGCAACCCATCTCTGGGAAACATCCACACACACATTCACACACACACTCATAATCTACCGGCAATTTAGCCAACCCAATTCACCTGTACCGCATGTCTTTGGACTGTGGGGGAAACTGGAGCACCCGGAGGAAACCCACACGAAGGCTCCACACAGAAATGCCAACTGAGCCGAGGTTCGAACCAGCGACCTTCTTGCTGTAAGGCGACAGCACTACCTACTGCGCCACTGCCTCGCCCAATTTTGGAAATTGTTTTGGGAAAAAAGAAAAAAAATCAAAGGGGGCTAATAACTCTGACTTCAACTGTAAATATATTTACTTTATGACAACAGAAAAATGTGTCAAGAAATGAGTGTTTAATTGAGATTTGTTTTAATCTTTTTCTCTGTGTGTGTGTTGTCAGGCGGTCACTTTACCCCTGTCGTTGAGTGATGGTAAATGGCACCATGTGTGTGTGACGTGGTCGACGCGGGACGGTCTGTGGGAAGCCTATCAGGATGGGGTGAAGAGAGGATCTGGAGAAAACCTCTCGCCGTGGCATCCCATCAAACCCGGAGGAGTCTTCATACTGGGACAAGAGCAGGTAGACACACAGAACACCAAACACACATTTGACTTGCATTGTGGCAAAATGTCATACTATTAATTTAATTGAAACCTTTGCTAAAAAAATATGTATAAACATAACATTTTAGTGTACTTTAAGAGTTCAGAGTAAAACCATTTTAAAATATATATTTTATTCTGTCAAGTACTGATGACATTTCATCTAAAATATTTATAATTTATCATGTTTTTGCACAAAATACCAAAGTGGCACATTTGTAGACATGTTTATTTTAAGTTCAACAAAATTCCAATCCTTTAAGAAATAAACTTTTGGTTAAATTATTTTATTCTTAATTTTTATAATCATTTATTTATTAATTTTTAATCACAACTAATGGAAACAATTGCTATTGTGATCATCAATTCTTTTTCTAAATGACTTGTTTTTATATCAAATGTTTTCGAACTTGAATAAACCAAATATTAGCAGTTTATTTAAACCTAATAAATTCAACCAATTCTGAGATAGTGGTGTTACATTTTTTACCATAGTTGTACACTACCTGACAAAAGTCCTCGATCACAATTGTAAGAGCAGCAAATAATAACTTTACTTCTAGTTGATCAATTGAGAAAAATGTCAGAAGGTAGATTTTTACGATGAATCATCTGTTGAACTGCATCCCAATCATCACAAATACTGCTGAAGAAATATTGAAAACCGCATGGACTCAAGATTCTCACAGAAATCAGTCAAGTTTGGTGAAGGAAAAATCATGGTTTGAGGTTACATTCAGTATGGGGGTGTGTGAGAGATCTGCAGAGTGGATGGCAACATCAACAGCCTGAGGTATCAAGACATTTGTGCTGCCCGTTACATTACAAACCACAGGAGAGGGCAAATTCTCCAGCAGGATAGCGCTCCTACTCATACTTCAGCCTCCACATCAAAGCTCCTGAAAGCAAAGAAGGTCAAGCTGCTTCAGGATTGGCCAGCCCAGTCACCATACATGAACATTATTGAGCATGTCTGGAGTAAGATGAAGGAGGAGGTATTGAAAATGAATCCAAAGAATCTTGATGAACTCTGGGAGTCCTGTAAGAACGCTTTCTCTGAAATTCCAGATGAATTTACTAATAAGTGATTTGAGTCATTGCAGAGATGTATGGATGCAGACCTCCAAGCTCATGATGGAGTCAGACACAATATTCATTCTTTTCACCATGACTTTACATTCTTTACTGGACATTATTTTTGTTAAGTGACAAGACTTTTGTCTAAGAAAAGTCAGATCTTACTGTTCTAATTAAACAATTAATAATCAAAGCATGATCATATTTTATTTTGGTAAAATAAGTGTAATCTAGAGGCCTTTTCCTTTCATATAAGCCCCTTCTGATACCAAATGATCAACTAGAAGTCAAGTTATTATTTGTTGCTCCTAAAACGTGGATAGGCGACAAGACATATGTCAGGTAGTGTATATTTAAGTATGTGCAGCAGTTCCCATAGAAAATACGATAACACTTTACAATAAGGTTCATTAGTTAATGCATTGACTAACATGAACTAATCATGAACAACACTTGTACAGCATTTATTAATCATAATTGAACATTTACTAATGCATTATTAACATTCAAGTCTGTTCTTGTTAACATTAGTTAATGCACTATGAGTTAACAAACTCACAATGAACTACTGTATTTTCATCAACTAACGTTAACTAACATGAACAAATACAGAAGAAAATGTATTGTTCATTGTTTGTTCATGTTAGTAAATGCATTAATTAACATTAACTAATGAACCTTATTGTAAAGTCTATATTATGATTAAACTCTCTTGGATCTGCTCTGTGTTACCTCCTGCAGGACACTCTGGGTGGGCGTTTCGACGCGACGCAGGCATTCGTAGGTGAAATCTCGGATGTGCAGATGTGGTCTCAGGTCCTCACTCCTCATGACGTCTATAGTCTGGCCTCCTGCGGCGGTCACATGACCGGTGACATCATCGCTTGGTCCGAGGCCACTGTTGAGCTGCACGGCGGTGTCACCAAATACCCCTTTGACCCCTGTCACTGAACCTTCTGTTTTACCAGCCCGATCTCACAAGGAAACTATTTTACATTTTGTCAGTTAAGTGGCTAATTCAAGTTCAGTCATATGAAAATGTGTGATTTTAAAAAAGAGGCGTGGCACCAAACCCCGCCCCTAAACTCAACCATCATTGGGAGGAGCAAATCATACTAAATACTACAATAAGAATTCAAAAAGTTATGGATTGCTGTGAGATTGTGTTGGTTTTACAGCATCCAGAGCTGCTTTACTGCAGCAAATCCATCCATAACCACTTCAAAAACATTGCCTTCTGTTTACCGTGACACTTGAATGACCCCTTGACCTCCAGGATTTCAACAGGGACCTGTTTTCTACTGTTTTGTGTAGCTGATTTGTAGTTTTCTTACTGATTTTTTTTTTAATTTGTATTCTATAAATGGCAGTTCAGTGTCATTTATTGTCATAATGCAAGTATATGACATATTGTCATAACTTGGATAGAAAATTGTAGTTAATAAGTACATTTTAGCCCTCCAAATATTTCTTAAGTGATAATTATCAGAGCAAGGCTATTTTTCACAATGTTTTTATATCTTTTTTTTCTTCTAGAGAAAGAATTATGTCTGGAATGTTTAAAAATAAAAGTAAAAACCACTGTGGTCAATATAATTAGCCCCCTTAAAAATGTATTTTCTTCAGATTGGATACAGAGCAAACCACTGTTGTCCAATTAACCTTGCCCAGTTAACCTAATTAAACCTTTAAATGGCACTTTAAGCTGAATATTAGCATCTTGCAACATAACGCCACAGTCACACTAAAGTTTGAGCTTGCGAAATTCTGTAGTGCGGCGCCGTGACAAGAGGCAGGATTAAACAAGATGATTAGACGTTTAAGAAAGGAAGCGATTGGTCCATATATTCAATTTCTGTCCAGAGGGGTCATGTTTTGATCTTTGATTGGTCTCACACAGTCTTGTGATGCGATTTCGCAGGTCAGAGTTCACCAAGCTTGATCTTTGCAGCGCAGCGAACTGCGAAACTTTTCGCACAAGCTTGCGTTTCCGCTCTGACGCATTCACGTGCGTAAGTTTATGGGGAGAAAAGCAGGTTTGGCACGCTGTCAGGGAGAGAACTCTGAGCTTGGAGATACTTGAGCCCAAGGCTCCCACCCGGTCAATAAGCATATAAGGGGATCTGACATCAGGTAGGTCTCGAGAGCTCCCCTTAGAAAACGGAGGAAAATGAGGAGATGGGGTGGGAGGAGGGATTCTTCCAAAAACGAAGATAAAGCAGTAGGGAGAAAACAATCTATTAATTGTAAACTAGGATCGCTCTGATTGGATTATTACTGATTACAGATGAGAAACTAGTCGTGCTCAATCATATCACATGCTCCTCTCGAAATCAGATCCCCTTTATATGCTGCCCAGTTGGTGGAATGAACTCCCTAACTGCATCAGAACGGCAGAATCCCTTGCCGTCTTCAAGAAACGACTAAAAACTCATCTATTTAGTCTATACTTCACTTCCTAATCTGCAATTGCCTCTCTGGCTATACCACTAACTGAACTCAAAAAAAAAAAAAAAACTTACATTACTAATGCTTTCCTTCTTAGACTTTACACACCTGCACTTATTCATTGTTGCTCTTATGGTTGTGTAAATAGCTTCCTTGTCCTCATTTGTAAGTCGCTTTGGATAAAAGCGTCTGCTAAATGACTAAATGTAAATGTAGTTTATGAACTTTTTTTTTTCTCTAAATCTCTGCTAAACATCACTTGGAAAACACTTAAAAAAAGAATTGGTGGGCTAATGATTTTGTCTGTAGTGCTGAAAATGTAGATGTCTATTATAGAAAGAAAAGCAAAGATTTGTTTTCTTGTATAAGAAGAAGAATCTAAAGATACAGCGAAACCAAAGAGAAGATTTAGAGCAGATGATGAGCCACACGCACTGCTGTCTGTACAGTTTTTGTCTAATTAAATGTGTTTATAGGTTTAACTTCACTTGTCCGGATCTTACCTGTGAAATAAGCAGCTATTCTGACAATAAAACTAGGGTATTAATCAATAGTAAATTTAACATTAAGTAGAAAGCAACACATTTTAAATGGGAAGTAGAGAAATGTTGCGTTACAGTATTCTGTTTCATTTTCAACTCTAAGAAACCTTTTTTTTATGATTTGGTTTTTAGATTTTGTCGTCGTTGATTTGACTGTATTAATCCTCTGTGATTATTGATTTTAAAAATGTATGATTTTTACTGTAATGTTTGTGCATTTGATTTTAATTGACTGTTTATTGTTTGTTTTTTATTTGTTTACAGTTCTGAAATCAGAAATGCAATAAAGGCACTGAATTTTTAAAGAAAAAAGTCGAGTTATTCTAAGATAAAAAATGAATCTGTCAACTGGTCATTTTTTTATTTTTATTTAAAGCCTAATGCTGCGTTCACCCTAGACGTGGAAGAAAGTGTGAGTGATTTATTTGTTTTTGAGATTCGCAAGAAACAAAGAAACAAATAGACATCCTGTGGCGCGAATGATGCGTTTTGCGCGAGTGAAACGGCTTGAGTTGATCGTTTTGACCATTTAAAAGTCCACTTTAACAATTTTTATGCCCTTAAAACTGAATTGAAATCTGTGATTGTGTTTAATATTAGAAGTAAAGCTGTAATTTCTCCAGTGGTTCAGTATTGATCAGATGGAGTCTCTCAGCTCTGTCTTATAGGCTGATCTTCTCTGCTATTATTAGAAACTAAGCCAGTTAATCATTTGAAGCAGACACTAAACTCAGTCCAGCAACTCCTAATGTTTAAATGTAAAGCCTGCTGATCAATTTCAGAATTCATAATACATTTTGTAACTTACTTCTTTTATTCATTTCTTCTTTTGTTCCTTCTTTCTTTCATTTGTTCCTTTCATTCTTTCCTTTGTTCATTTGTTTGCACTTTCCTTTCTTTGTTTATTTGTTCATTCCTTTTTCCTTCGTTCTGTCCTTCTCACAATCATTCTTTCGTTTGTTTGTCCGTTTCTTTGTTCATTCATTCATTCCTTCCTTCATTCCTTCTTTCATTCGTTTGTCCGTTCCTTTGTTCGTTCATTCATTCCTTCCTTCATTCATGGTTTCCTTATGGTCCTTCCTTTGTTCATACCTCCATTATTCATCCGTTCCGTCCTTTGTTCGTTCATTCCATCTTTTGTTCATTCTTTCCTTTTTATGTTCCTTCCATCAGTCTTCCTTTTCTTCCTTCTTTCCAACATTCCTTAATTTCTTCCATCATTCATTACTTACTTCTGTTGTTCCTTCCTTCCCTTCTTCGTTTGTTCATTGTTTCCTCATGGTCTTTTGTTCATTGATTCATCCGTTACTTCCTTTGTTCAATTATTCCTTCTTTTGTTTGTTCTTTTCTCCTTATGTTCCTTCCATCCTTCTTACGCTACTTCCTTCCTTCATTCATTCCTTTGTTCCCTACTTCGTCCATCACATTCTTCTTTCATTCCTTCCTTCTTTTGTTCGTTTGTTTATTCCTTCCTTTCTTCATTTGTTTGTTCATTCTTTCAAACATTCTATCCTGTTTACATTCCTTTGTTCGCTCGTTCATTTGTCCGTCCCTTTCTTTGTTTGGTCATTAATTCCTTTAGTTCTTACGTTCATTCCTTCCTTCCTTTGTAATCTTTAAACTAAATGTAACTCCTCCCAATATTTGCATTCTTTTGTGTATCAAACATTGTGGCTACAGTAAAATATTTGTATGCTGTCACAGTTTTAGAAACACCAGCAAAAAAAATTATTAAACAAATAAAAATCAACCAATACTGAAGCATTAGAAATTCTTCATTTAATAAAAAACAAACCAAAAAAAAAAAAAAACATTTATGTTGATTCATTCAATTTTCTTCGGCTTAGTCACTTGTTTATCAGGGGTCGCCACAGCGGAATGAACCTCTAAATATTTCAGCATATGTTTTAAATGGCGGATGCCCTTCCAGCCGCAACCCACTATTGGGAAACAATCATACACTACGACCAATTTAGCTTATTCAATTCACCTAGCATGTCTTATATAATGCTATACTATATTATGCAGTCGTAACGTGTCCCACCCAAGAGGTCAATTTAAAAAAGTATCATAGTACACTTTTCTTTAAAATAAAATAATTAAAAAAAAGATTTGTGCCCCGTTTTAGTCTCTCTTCTTTTAAATCTCTATTCCGCTCACTGAGTTTTTTTTATTCACTGAAACACAAAAACAACAACGACAATAGTCAATCAAGTAATCAATCAAGTAAAATTCATACAATTAAAAAACATTTTGACTTTTTATTCCTGGGTTTATTAAATGTGCTTTAATAAATAAAATGTATTTACTTGACATGTTTTATTTTAATCTAAAAACTATTTCAACTTGAATGAGATGAACTGTTAGACTTGATGGACTGGCACTGGACTGCATTGGTTTCCTCGTTGCGTTAAGGGAAGACTCAGAATAATGAGGTTAAGCGGTTCTAATCTTTCTGGTTATCAGTCAGGAAATGAGCTAACAGGCTAAAGCAGAGCTGGAATAAAACAACAACATACTCATTGACCTACTGTACAAACACAAACAGAAAAACTGTATTGAAATGTGGACAAAATGATTTTAATTCGCTAAAAAAAATTGCCAGTGGTGCTTTCCTCAAATGGCGGAGCTGACTGTGCCCCTTACTGAAAAATTTTCTTAGAATTTAGACATTCTACACATGCCACCCAGTGATACAATGTACAGTTCTTGCTTTATTACGTAAATATAAGCTGGCACATGTTTTATCAATCCTACTGCTCTACATTTCTTTCAGACGCATAAAAATGTCAAATTAATCCAGCAAAAACTATAGAAAAACTGGAATATTTCTTTGAAAACAATATTTAGTAAACAAAATGAACAGATTTATAACGAGAGAGAAAGAGAGAGAGAGAGAGAGAGAGAGAGAGAGAGAGAAATAAAACTATAAATCATGGATCTGGGTGCTATATGTGGGTAATTTTTGTTTACTTCCTTAATTAGTTCCTTTATTCAATTGTTGCTTCCTTCGCTTGCTCATAAGTACCTTCATTCATTCTTTCCTCCCTTCACTTCCTCAGTTCGTTCATTTGTTCTTTTCTTCCATCGTTTCTTTGTTTGTTTGTTTGTTCTTCAAAATGAGCAAGTTTGAACCACTTTTACATTAAAGAAGAGTTGAGAAAAAACAAAACACCAGTGAAGAAACTCGACACAGAGGAACATAAACACCTACTGCCAGCTAGTGTTTCAGAAGTGCCAGAAGAGAGAAACAGCGCACAGAAGTAGAAATGCACGGCTACGGGCATTGCATGCGCCGTAGGTCACGCGGATCACTTAAACCAGAAGTATAAACCAGGCTTTAGTTCCTTCCTTCCTTCCTTCTTTCCTTTCTTCCCTCCCTCATTAGTTCATTCCTTTATTCCTTTCTTTGTTTGTTTGTTTGTTTGTTTCTTGCTTCCTTCATGTCTTCCATCCTTCTTTCGACCCTTTCTGTTTTTTACTTCATCCCTTTGGTGGTTTGTTCCTTCTTTTGTTTGTTGATATTTGTTTCCTCCCTCATTAGTTTCTTTCTTCATTCGTTCTTTCATTCCTTCCTTCCCTTCGTCTTTCAATCGCACTTTGTTCCTTTCCATCTTTTTTTACTTCTTTAGTTAATTTCATCTTTTGTTTAATCTTTCCTTTGTTTGTTCATTCCATTGTTCCTTTCCATCCCTTGTTCATTACTTATTTCACTCCCTTTCTTTTGTTCTTTCTTCCCTCCCTCGTTTCTTCCTTTGTTTGTTTGTTCCTTGCTTCCTTCATGTCTTCCTTCCTTCTTCCGACACTTTCTACGTTCCTACGTTCCTTTCCTGGATCATCCTTCCGTCCTTGGTTTGTTGCTTCCTTCCTTTGTTTCTCCCCTCATTAGTTTCTTTCTTCATTCATTCTTTATTCCTTCCTTCTTTTGTCCTTTTGTTTCTTCCTTCTTTCATTTGCACTTTTCTATAGTTAATTTCTTCTTCTGATCCATCTTTCCTTCGTTTGTTCATTCCATTGTTCCTTTCCAGCCTTTGTTCGTTACTTCTTTCGCTCCATTTCTTCTTTTGTTCTTTCTTTCCTTCCATCATTTGTTCCTTTTTTCCATTCCTTCCTTTGTTCGTTCCTTCCTTGGTTCCTTCCATTGTTCTGTCTTTTATTCTGTCTTTTACCCCTCCCTTTGTTTCGTTCTTCTTAAGTTCATGTGATCTTTCGATCATTCCTTTCTTTTTTTCATTCCTTCCTTCCATTTGCTCGTTAATTCTTCTCAAGTTTCCTGTTTCCTTAATTTCCTCTTTTGTTCCTTCCTTTGTTTGTTGCTTCCTTCCTTCTTTGACTCCTTCATTCCTTCTTTTGTTCTTGCTCGTTCCATTCTTCATTCATTCCTCTTATCCTACATTTTTTTTCATTCATTTGTTCTTTCCTTCATTCTTTTCTTCTTTCCATTGTTCGTTTATTTTTTGTTCCTTCATTTGCTCCTTTCATTCATTCCTTTCTTCCTTCTTTTCATTCCTTCATTTATTAGTTCCTTATTTTGTTATCTTTCGTTCATTCTTTTGTTCTTCCTTCGTTAGTTCCTTATTTTGTTAGTTCGTTCCTTTGTTCCTTTTTACATTTATTCATTTGTTCTTTCTTTTGTTCTCTTTCCTTCATTCCTTCTTTTGTTCCCTTCTTTCGTTAGTTTCTTATTTTGTTAGTTTCTTCCTTCATTCTCTTTCCTTTGTAAATAAAAAATATGACAAACTACTTTCTAAAGCAACAGCCTCATTCATAAAAACACACACGAGAACATTATTATTTTATCTTGTTGTTTATTAGAGTCGAACGGCACCAGTGTACCATAACTGAGATTTCATTTTGCTACATGAATTTTTCCAACAATCAGTACCATTCTGAGGCCAAGCAGGAAGAAAAAGAGGAAGAAGAAGAGGAAGAAACGCTTTCATGTGTCCTACAGAAAGGCTTTGGCACCTTCGCACATTCCATCAAAAATGGCCAGTCTCCAAAACAGATTCAAGTCAATAGAGTCATTCTACCGTCTTCATCAGACCACATCATGCCCAAACTAATCATTTAAACACATAGCTTATATATATTGAGGAATGTAGTTCTGCAGTCAGCGGTTGACACGCTTTAACACTTGGAGTCTCTCAGTCATACATATATAGACAAAGTTATTGATACGGCCTGTGTATGTGTTCGCATACAATACAGTCTGAAGCAGATCGGCATCAAATGATTGAAAATGGATGCTGTATATCAGTATCCTTTACATGTGCGGCCAAGCTTAAACCAGTTAAGATCTGCAGTACTAGTTACATACTCATAGAGGGCGCTAGGGAGCCCGTCGTTTAGTCGAAACTGTGCTGAACTCTATTAAAGTGCCGTAAACATGGATCCTAACTCCAAACTATTAAATAATGTCTCAAAGTCCAAGACGTCGGTTACTATAGCCAAGCTTTATATTAATCGGGAAAAATCACAAACGTCAAGCAAAAATGCACCGCTAAACGATTCTCAGTAATTAGCGTTTCATAATTAGTATATTTAAATAGAGTGGTTATTACTCCAGACGCTATTAGTGTTCCGTATAATTAGTTATTTAAAAGAAAATTATTCAATATTGATTTGTTTTGATCAAGTACGTGTTTTAAGCGTTTGTCATCTGCTAGGCTAATTTGTTGACTTTTGTGTGAGTTTTTCGGAAATACAGAACGCTAATAGTCGCCCAAAACACTGGTGTCAGATTCATCCTTTATAAAAGATGCTTCGATTCAGTACAACATGCAACCCTGATCCTATAGAAGCCAGTTCCACCACGGGATTACAAAAACAAAAAGATGCAACTGTTTTTTTTATTTTTATTTTTTCTCTCACAATACGGAGACATTTACATAATAACAGTTTTTTTTTTCTTGAATTTCTAAATGTATTTCTCACAATAAAAATGGTTACAAGAAGACTATTTTTCTTGCGTTGCTGAGTAATAAGATTGAAATTCAGAAAAGTAAACATGTAATTGTGAGATTAAAACGTATTTTTTGTTTTTGCTTTGACAGTAACTACTGTAATAAAAAAGAAAAGAAAATTAAAAAGTCAGAATTGAAAAATTTCAACTTGGAAAACAGAAATCGAAATTCTAGGCCAAAATTGATCATTCTAAATGCACTTGGATGAAAAAAAAATTGCTATTTTATTAGATTAAAAGGTAATTTTGTAAAATTTAAATCAAATTATTGGCATTTACTCCTGCTGAAAAAACAACAACTTTGAGAATAAGAATAAATTTTCAGAATTGAAATTTTTAACATTGTTTTTGCAATTCCAAGAGTATATTGAATTCTGTGTTTATATCTTGCGATTCCAAATTGTTAAAGTCAGAAATCCAAGAAATAAATTTACAATTGGAAAAAAAAAAAAAAGTTTGAGGTCTAAGTTCATAAATCAGTATTTCATCATTTGGCATATAGCAATCACCTTTATATATATAGTTTGAGATAGAAAGTTGCAATTCTGAAACATCATCAATTTTGTTTGTTTGTTTGTTTTGTTTAAGGAGTTAATACAAAGGAAATACAAAGTTGCCATTCTGAAAAAAACTAACAAAAAACGTTAATCATTTTAGATTGTTTCGTTTTCCAGAAGTTTGAGATACAAAGTTGTAATTCTGAAAAAAATTGTAAATATTTGAAACTTGTTTTGTTTGTTTTTAAGACATTTGATACAAAGTTGCAATTCTGAAAAAAAATAAACAAAAGGATTTTGACACTGTTTTTCTTGTTTATTTTTTTTGAATTGCAACTTTGTATTTCACACTTTTGAAAAACAAAAACTAACAATACAATTTTTAAATATTAACATTTTTTATTTGTTTTGTTTTTTAAAGTTTGTTATAAAGTTGCAAATCTGAATAAAATAAAACACGCAAATAAAAACAACTAATTCTTCTTTGTTTGTTTTGTTTTTCAGAAATTTGAGATACAAAGTTGCAATTCTAAAAAAAAAAAAGCAAAAAAAATAAATAAATAAAAAACCCAGCAAAATAATTTTGTTAGTTTTGTTTTTTAGACTTGCAACTTTGTATTTCAAACAAAACAAAACAAATTAACAAAACAATTTTCAAAGATTGACTTTTGTTTTTTCACAAGTTTGAAATACAAAAATACAATTCTGAAAAAACAAACAAAAAAAAATAATCATTTGGGAGATAAAAAGCTGCAATGACCATTTATTTTTTAATTCTGTGGTGAAAACAAGCTTCCATACGACCCTTATTTCACATAAAGAAAGAATTGAAGAACAATAAATTAAAGAAAATGCTATCAATATGTGTTGTAAACAAACATAACAACATGTATTTACAAACAGAAAAGGCAAAATATAATGTACATTTGGAAAAAAAGCTGCCATGGACTCCTTCAAACTGAACAGCACTGAGTAAGAGGGAGTATCTAGTGTTTCAGACAAGCAACAAAACAGGCCACCTTTACACACATTTGAGGCACAAAAACTGCTCTCATTTCAGAGGATAAACTGCAGACATCACTTTCTGCCTTCGCAAATATAAATCATTGACAGTGGCACAGAAAAAAAAGCTGAGCGAATTGCACCAAATCAGTCCAATTTCATCACAAATGATGAAGAAATAGAGGGCTTATTCTAAGATCTCATTTGTTAACATCTGTTAAGTGCATTAGTTAACAACAAACAATACTTCTGTGGCACTGATCGATCCTAATTTCAACATTTACGAAACATTACTAAAGTCAAAAGTTGTATCTGTTATTATTAAATAATTTGCTGTTTTTAAGTTAACATTAGAACGCATAGCTTTTATTGCTAACTCATGTTGGTTAGTGCAATATTACTAACCCTGTTTCTGAAGCCACACCAACAGTACACATTTTCAACCTCTTCCTAATCAAACACACCTGAAAGAACTCAGAAGACAAGAAAAGACTCCAAAACCTAAAGTTAATGGGTCAGATAAGGGAGACATCCAACAAAATTTGTACTGTTGGTGTGTCTTTAAGAACAGGGTTGGGAAACACTTCAACAAATGCTGACAAATGAGATCTGTTTGTAAACGGTTCCATATATTAGATTTCTTTCTGCCAAACTAGACGCATATGGAGGGAAATTTGATTAAACTGTTCAATTGCTTTCATTTTTTCTTTCAAAATAGCATTATAATCATATTTTATGACAATGTTTTGTTTAAAAGGCATCATTAAGGCAATCGTTTACTCATTACTCGAGTGGTACAAAACTTTTGGCTTTCTTTCTTCTGTTAAACAAAGCAAGATATTCTGAAGAATGTTAGGGGGAAAAACAGCCATTAACTTCCATAGTAGTAATAAACAAAAGTCAACGGCTCGGTATATCTTCCTTTGTGTGCAACGGAAGAAAGAAAGGGAGGACGAGGCAATGATGAGCTGTTCTGCAAAGATTAAATCAATGATGCATAAAAACACATTTTTAATGTTAGCTCATGTTAGTTAATGCAGTGTTTTCCCAACACTGTTCCTGAAGGCACACCAGCAGTGCACATTTTCAACCACTCCCTAATCAAACACACCTGAATCAACTCATCAGAACATTAGAAGAGACGCCAATGCTTAAGTTAAAGGCTGAGATAAGGGAGACATCCAAAATATGTAGTCTGTGTGCCTCTAGGAACAGAGAAGGGAAACATTGAGTTAACACAAATGCTACCAAAATGAGATCTTTTTGTAAACGATTCCATAAATTAGATTTGTTTCTGCCAAAGTAGACGCATATGAAGGAAAATTTGATTAAATTGTTCAACTTTTAATTTTTTCTTTTAAACATTGCAATATAATCATATTTTTATGACAATGTTTTGTTTAAAAGGCATCATTAAGGCCATCATTTACTCATAACTCAAAACTTTGAGTTTATTTCTTCTGTTGAACACAAAACAAGATATTCTGATGAATGTTGTGGGGCTGGGAGGCATTGACTTTAATTGTAGTAATAAACAAAATACAATTGAAGTCAATAGCTCAGTATATCTTCTTTTGTGTTCAACAGGGAAAAAGAACAGGAGGATGAGGCAGAATTTTCAGCTTTTGGGTGAACAGTCCCTTTAAGGTTATCCATCTAAACCTAGTTTGTTTAGTTGAAACACTAGTACGAACATTCAGAAACAGGGCTGCGGGAAACTTTAAGGCTCTTTTCTCAATAATGAAGGAGCTTTGTGTGGATTGACATGATGAGATGCGTTTCTACAAATGCTTTGATGGGCTGGTGAAGTTCATCAACATGTTTCTCATGTTTATCACATCTAAACCAATATTACACAGGTGATTTTCAAATGATATGTAGCTAATTAATTAATTGAATAAGCTACAGTTCATCCAAAAATGAAAATTGTAATAACTTCATCATCCTCCACTTGTTTTAAACCTTCTCTTGAACACAAAGGAAGATATTCTGAAGAATGCTGGACAAAAAAAAACAGCCATCGACTTCTATAGAAATTGTTGCTCCTGTCAATTTTTCCAGCATTCTTCAAAATATCTACCTTTGTCTTCAACGGAAAGAAATATGTGAAAAAATAATGAGGAGATTTTCATTTTTGGGTGAACTCTTTAACTCAAACGTCTCTTGATATGTGGTTTAAACAGCAATGACCTTCATTTACATCTTCATTTACAGCATGTAAATAAACTCAAATGTAGAAGAGATAAATAGTGTCAGTTGAGATTAAATAACTCAGAATAGACGCAGTAAATCAGCAGCGACTGAATAAACAAAAGGCTTCATTGTGAATGAGACTTTCTGCTCATTTCCACTAAAGGCTCAGTTATATCCGTCTCTGATGACGATGGTGATGGTGATGAAGAAACATCAGGCTGTTTGGTCGTCTACCCTGTTTGTGTAAGAACTTCACAGTAAATGCTGTAAATAGCAGGAGCGGCGGTCGGTCAATGAGTGAAAAGTGGAGGAAGAAGAAGGAAATGTGATGCACATTTTGAGCTGTGCTGAAAAATCCTTTCAGAGATTTCAGTTCTGTCTTGACCCCTATTCTGAGACTCGTATTTAAGCTCTAGGCTAGTTTTTAACAGCTGACTGTGCCCTAGGCTCGTGTTTGAAATGAGATGGCACTCTAGGCTAGTTTTTAACAGCAGATGGCGCTGTAGGCTAGTTTTTAACAGCAGATGGCGCTCTAGGCTAGTTTTTTTTTTCCAGCTGACGACGCTCTAGACTAGTTTTTTAACAGCTGGCGGTGCTCTAGGCTAGTTTTTAACAGCAGATGGCACTCTAGGCTAATTTTTAACCTGCTAATGGTGCTCTAGGCTAGTTTTTAACAGCAAAAGCTGTTTTAGGCTAGTTCTTAACAGCACACGATGCTCTAGGCTAGTTTTTTTAACAGCAGGTGACGCTCTAGACTATAGTGTTAAACAGCAAATAAACCTAAAATGTGTTGTTAAAACTAGCGTACCGCATGGTCTGCAGTTAAAGACTAGCCAAAAGCACAGTTTGCTTTTAAAAACTAGCATAGAACTGTGAAAAAAATAGCCAAGAACCCTATCTGCTGTTAAAAACTAGCCAAAAGCACCATCTGCTGTTCAAAACTAGCCTAGAACTGTTAAAAAGACTACCCAAAAGAGCCATCTACTGTTTAAAACTAGCCTTGAGCAGTGAAAACACTAGCCTAGAGTGCTGTCTGCTGTTAAAAACTAGCCTAAAGTTGTTAAAAACTAGCCTAGTGCAGTGTCAGCAGTTAAAAACTAGCCTAGAGTTGTTAAAAACTAGCCTAGAGCGCCGCTTGCTGTTAAAAAATAGCCTAGAGCGGTTAAAAACTAGCCTAGAGTGCTGTCTGCTTTTAAAAACTAGCCTAGACCTGTTAAAAACTAGCCTAAAACGCCGTCTGATGTTGAAAACAAGCCTAGACCACTGTCAGCAGTTAAAAAATTAGCCTAGAGCTGTTAAAAACTAGCCTAGAGCGCCGCTTGCTGTTAAAAACTAGCCTAGAGCAGTTAAAAACTAGCCTAGTGCACCATCTGCTGTTAAAAACTAGCCTAGAGTGCTGTCTGCTTTTAAAAACTAGCCTAGTGCACCATCTGCTGTTAAAAACTAGCCTAGAGGGCTGTCTGCTTTTAAAAACTAGCCTAGACCTGTTAAAAACTAGCCTAAATCGCCGTCTGCTGTTGAAAACAAGCCTAGACCACTGTCAGCAGTTCAAAAAACTAGCCTAGAGCTGTTAAAAACTAGCCTTGAGCTCTTGAAAATTAACCAAAAGCACTGTCTGCTGTCAAAAACTAGTCTAAGCTAACACTAGATAGGCTTTAGACTAGTTTTTAACAGCAAACCGTGCTTTTGGCTAGTTTTTAACAGCTCTAGGCTAGTTTTTAACAGCTCTAGGCTAGTTTTTAACAGCAAGTGGCGATCTAGAATTCAGTCTGCTCTTAAAATCTAACCAAAAGCGCCACCTGCTGTTAAAAACTAGATAGGAACTGTTCAAGACGAGCCTAAAGCACAACCTGCTGTTAAAAACTAGCCAAGAGCGCAATCTACTGTTAAAAATTAACCTCAGAATTGGTTCACGAGAGACCAGTGATACATTTTGAAATCTAGAAAGACTTTTCCGCCTCAGCTCTGCACACATTAACACCTGAATGTTAGGTTTCTCAGTGAAGTCTTATGGAATGTACGCATAATACAGTTTGGAAGTGACTATAGTGTGATAGTGAATAACACTGTGTAGTGTGAATATAAGAAAACTGTGCAGTCCAGACCACCTGAATGCAAAGCACAGGTGACGTTCAAATTCGGGAAAGACATCCAACATCATGATTCTTCTGATGAGAGGATGAGAGCTACCTTAATGAACGATCATTGGTTTGATGAAGAATGAAGGAAGTGGATGGAATGATAAAGGAGGAATAGAGGAGTTTTTAGGGTTGCTCTTCCTTTTTCTTTAGGGAAATGCGCTTCTTTCTGGCCGCTAGCATCTCGTAGAAAGGATCAACACTCACAGCCGATCTGCAATACAAACAAGATCAGGTCACTTTTCACACAGGACCACATAAAAACACAGAAAGGATTACTGAAAAATAATTGCAGCTTTGGTTGCCAGAATTTTACAAACACGGCTTGATACATTTTGATACATTCATTTATGCAATATTAATATAATAATG
This sequence comes from Danio rerio, assembly GCF_052040795.2. NCBI lineage: Eukaryota > Metazoa > Chordata > Actinopteri > Cypriniformes > Danionidae > Danio > Danio rerio. Next base: position 5,897,837 of record NC_141036.1, on the reverse strand, counting down.
TTCTTGAAGTCTACATTGTACATCTAAAATACTCAAATAAAAACACAAAAATCAAGTGGTGATACAATAAACTAATGGTTTTCCTCAAACAGGTCAGTATAATGTTCCTAGGCTTGTAAGTTTTCCTCTTTGTCCTCCAAATGTAACACTAGTCATTATGGTCAAACAGTTCAATCTTAGCTCCATCAGACCACAGGACGTTTCCAAAAATTAGTCTTTTTCCCAGTGTAATTTAGCTAACTGTAATCTGGCTTTTTTGTTGATTCTGGCTTGTTGATTTTCTCATGTTGTCACAAAAGGAAGCAGTGTGTTTGAGGTTTTCCTTAAAGGTTCAGGACACCCTGGAGAGCTTTTTTATTTTATTTTAACAGATTTGTTAGTGTTGAGCATCAGTTAAGACAATGTTAGCACCTGTCAGCTTTAATTGTGGGGAAAACTGGATAATTTTGAGCTTTTGTCAGCTAATTTCAGCTTCCGGGTTTAAAATGATATTTGGGGCGGGAAAATCGAAATCAAAATCGGCGACGTAGCGCAGAACTGCAAGTGCAATGATGATGCGTCGGTTTCTCATTATTATTCATAGCGGAGTTTTCTTATCCTATGAGAAGAGCCGGCTGCTTAATTATTCATGAGAGCATGTGCATTCCGAAGGCAGACCTGCCAGTTTCAAGCAAGCTGTGAGACACAGACCAACGGGACGCAGTAGCCGCCCATGAAGGCTCGGATGTGTTTGTTTCCATGATCCACAGGGTTTGTTGCATGTTTTATCCCCGCGATCTTGTCAGGGCCGATCATACAGCAAAGCTGTGTGTGTGCTGCAAGCATTTTTGTCAGGAGAGCAGTGTGAGAATTGAATAATGGCGGACGTTGACTTTTATCAGGAGTTCGTTCACATGCAGACACATCGCCGTGCTGCTGTGTTTGCCTAAATCCTCTATACTACCAGCAGGGCTAATGGTTAAAATAGACAGGTCAGGAGACCTGCTGCACTGAGTCTGCATTCAGATCTATAATAGACCCGGGGATCGAGGGAGAATACTCATTTATAATGTTTACATGAACACACGTATCTTTATAATGATATAAATTGTGGTTATGTGTATATGAAATTACAAATAACAAATGTAGCAGGGCATTAAATTACTGTTTATTTCTTTGCACTTTAACGTTGTAAACTATAAACTCATGCTTCTCCTCACGGTTTGTGTCTCATTTTGTGAGTTGTCAACAACAGTTGTTCGCTCCCCTTTTCCCCTGCTGGCCACGCCCACTCCTGCTCTATGCTCGCGGAGCTCCACGCCCATTAATCATGCATCTTTTGAAAAAATTCTGAAGTAGACTTTAACCGAAAGTGGGGGGTGTCATGGCCCTTTAAATACTATTTTACAGTTGTGCCTTCAATAAACTCAAATGTTGTAAATTAACCAATCAGAAACTTCCAAAACCATGACACCATCATCTGAGCTTATTCAGATGCAGAATAATCTTATTGTATGTAAACTTGACCTTTAAGAAGTTATAACAATTTCTCAAAAAATATCTGTTATTATTCTGCTATTAAGCATAACAGAAGCAAATGTGATAATCCTAACTTACCTTAAAGAGAAAAAGTTAAGTCACACTAACATCTGCTTTTTTAAAAAATGGTTATGTGCCTTTTTATACAGTGTATGTAAATTTCTGGTTTCAACTGTATATGAAACAGTAAACATTAACAATAAAAAAACAGAAATGCAAATTTAGACTTTTCAAATATTTTGACTAAATGTTGAATGAACTGTTCCAGTCTAAATACAAATTTAAATGCTATAATGATCATTGCTAATTTATAAGGTTTTTTTTCCTCCTTGCCAAATATACTGTATTTCAGCATTATGTTGAGAGAGGCCATATCGGATTTCTTGTGAGCCCAAAATTTACATTTCAAATGTGCATATCTTTTGTTCTTGTACCCTGAAGGAGCCTCTTTGTCCCGCTCCAGCACATATGCTGATAACAGCATCAGGAAATGCAAATATATTTCAAACGTCTATCAGAGGCTAAATGAAAGTTTGCACTATGGTCGGTGTGAATGATGTTGCTGTAAATGCAAGTTTAGTCAACCAAGATGCTGAGAAATCCCTCACTTGATGCTGTGTATCCACTCGTCCTTCTCCTCTGGGGTGGGAGCAGAGATCCGGTACACCATGTGGTTTCCCTCCACCACTCGACCATCAGCCTCCGTCTTACAGGCTTTAATCAGCTGACCGCGGTTATTCGGGATGTAGAGCTCAAAGCAGTTCTGTACAGAAACGTTGAGGCAGGCGACACTTTTACCACTGAAAAATTACCTCAAAGATCTGAAATGTTTTGGTGCATTTATCTTGAACTTTCTCATTTATACTCAGTAACTAGAGGCTGTCTTTCTAACTTTGATTTATAATGTTCTGATTTATTTATGCTTTTAAGAATTTTTAACATTTGGAGATAAAACATGAACTGCAGAACATGTTCTTACGGGAAAGCAATAACATGGTTGTCTTGCTTAAAAAAAATCTTATAAGTAAAGCAAATATAATACAGTAGAGCTAGGTGACAGCACTTTTATCATTGATGAATGAAAAGATCAGCAAACTTACTGGCTTTCTGGGGTCTTCAACCTCACGAATGCTCAGATTCTCCAGTGGAATGATGCCTCTGGGCTCCTTATCCTACACAAACACACACACACAAAGAAAAACACACACAGACCGACAAGTCAGATATGTTCATTTACTTATTCTGCCTTGTGTAATAAATAGGGGTGTAATGGATCACAACCAACAGTTCAAAACACACGTGACCCCTGGCTTAATTTTTATTTATTTTTTTACTTTAAAAAAATTTTAACGATCGCAGAGAGATCGTCTCTTGCATAATTCAAATCACACATAAAAGCATTTAGGGTTTCCTGTAAAAGATAATTATGACACAAGAAGTTGTGGTAGGTTATTCTGGATGTGGTGGGTTTCTTAGGTTATTAAAGGTGTTTTCTGTCACTACTTGTTAAGCCTGCATTAATGCATTCAGTGTAAGCTGCATTAGGGTTGTCTCGATACTGGAGTTGGATACCAATTGGTACTGAAATTTTAAAGGCATCCATTTCCCGTAAACATTTGGTCGCTGTGGAGCACGTTCTTAAACAACACTGATTTGCCGTTGTGTGCACATGTTCAACTGAAATGACTGTGATTGGCCGTAAAGGTGATCGGTTCACCAAACTCACCACTGTTTACTGCAGTGGTCACCAAACTTGTTCCTGGAGGGCCGGTGTCCTGCAGATTTTAGCTCCAACCCTAATCAAACATACCTGAACAAGCTAATCAAGGTCTTACTAGGTATACTTGAAACATCGAAGCAGGTGTGTTGAGGCAAGTTGGAGCTAAACCCTGCAGGGACACCGGCCCTCCAGGACCAAGATTGGTGACCCCTGGTTTACTGCATGTAACCACAGATACAGGGACACTGGAGCGTTTCAAAGCCACGATGCATCAGCGGATCGCTCATATGTCAGCTTATACAAACCAGCTCATCGGTGCGACTTTGAAACGCTCCAGTTTGCACTTTTGAAATTTCAGTACCGATTGGTATTGAATTCCAGTATTGAGACAACCCTAAGCTGTACCATTAATCATTAAAAGATTGGAATCTTTGCACTGATGCAACATAAATTATAAATAATGATGATTTGCATATGTTTATTAAACTTTCGGACCGCTGCATTCACATCTGTGTTTAAAAAGCGCAAAAATCAAGAAGGAGATTCAGTCTTTAGTTTACTGTCAAATTACACAGATTTACTGGGATAACCGTTTATAGTTTAGATATAACCACTGATGTTTATGTTAAAGATTAAAATCACTGTCATATGCATTTAACTTGACGCTCAAAAATCAAAGTTGTAGTCAGCAATTATATTATTTAACCAATAGGTGGAGACAACCAGCCAAAAAAAGTCACTGAATAATTCTTCAAAAATGATCCATGTAGCAATGAAACCTGAAGTTTTAGGAGTGAATAACTAAATTATTTATTGAAAATAAGACTAAAATAGAAATGTGGGTTGTACAAATTGTTTTAGCGTTATTAGCAACAGTAGGAGTAACTGAATTTTTCACAGCACAAAATATTTTACAGTTTATTTTTATTCAGCTGATTATTTCTTCATTGTATTTTTAATAAAATTACCTGCTCTCAGTTCAGTTTGTTAAAGTCAAAAGTTTCCTGCAGTGCTGGTTTTGTAATAAATGAAAAGCAGATTACATTTGTCTCCTCCCCTTTTTGGCTGATCGGTAAAATGGTCCGATCCGTGACTAAAAAACTATAATGTATCCGAACTGTGTGATTAGTGATCCTTTACACCACTAGTGATACATTAATATATCGTTTATTTGCACCGAAGTGTTTTATCGAGGTTTGTATTAAGTTGCATTAGATCTCTTTTGTTCTGGCCTTACCGTTGTGTACTCAAAGTAATAGAGGCAGTTGTCTGTCAGAATGAACCATCGTCTCTTCCATGTTTTTACTCGACCTCCTGAAGAAGATCACATGATTACAGATGTGTTTTTAAAACATCAATCATTTCTTGTGTCGTCTTGCTTCAATGAGCTCTTTCTTGAATTTAACAACAATTGAAGATTAACAACAATTAATAAAAAAAGAAACTAATGCATTCTGTTTTCCCGCTCAAATACCATGTTACTTTTTCAACTAGTCTTTTACGGTAGATGGCACTAGTTTCAAAGAGTTCAACCTAAAAATTCAAAATTACTCACTCTTTACTCTGCCTTAAGTGGTTCTAAACCTTTAGGAGTTTTTTTTATTCTGTTGAAATTAGAACAAAATAGGAAAGTTTAAAGAATGCTGAAAAAAAACTGAAACGATTGCCTTCCTTAGTAGAAAAACAACTATGATAGTCAAAGGTTACAGGTTTCCAGCTTTTATCAAAATACCTTATTTTGTGTTCAACAAAAAAAAAAAGATACTCATAAGGATTGAAACAAGGGTGAGTAAATGATGACAGAATTCTCATTTTTGGGTGAATTAACCTAGCAGACGACGCTCGAGGCTAGTTTTTAACAGCAGACGGCGCAGTAAGCTAGTTGTTGACAGCAGACGGCTATGTATGCTAGTTTTTAACAGCAGCTGGAGCTCTAGGCTAGTTTTTAACGGCAGAAATCATTATAGGCTAGTTTTTAACAACAGACATGTTTTAGGCTAGTTTTAACAGCAGACGGTTCGCTCTAAGTCAAGCGCTTTAGGCTAGTTTTAACTGTAGACAGCACTGTAGGTTAGTTTTTAGCAGCAGATAAACCTCTAGGCTAGTGTTTAACACTAAACAGCACTCCAGGCTGGTTTTTAACAGCAGACGGGGCTCTAGGCTAATTTTCACCAGCAGACATCGTTCTAGGCTAGTGTTTAACAGCAGACGGCGCGCTCTAGGTCAAGCGCTTAAGGCTAGTTTTAACTGTGGATGGCGCTGTAGACTTGTTTTTATCTGTAGACAGCACTGTAGGTTAGTTTTTAGCAGCAGATAGACCTCTAGGCTAGTGTTTAACACCAAACGGCGCTCTAGGCTAGTTTTTAACAGCAGACGGTGTTCTAGGCTAGTTTTTAACAGCAGACGGCGCTCTAGGCTAGTTTTTAACAGCAGACGGTGCTCTAGGCTAGTTTTTAACAGCAGACGGCGCTCAACAGCAGACGGCGCTCTAGGCTAGTTTTTAACAGCAGACGGCGCTATAGGCTAGTTTTTAAACAGCAGACGGCGCTCTAGGCTAGTTTTTAACAGCAGACGGTGTTCTAGGCTAGTTTTTAACAGCAGACGGTGTTCTAGGCTAGTTTTTAACAGCAGACGGCGCTCTAGGCTAGTTTTAAACAGCAGACGGCGCTCTAGGCTAGTTTTTAACAGCAGATGGTGCACTCTAGGCTAATTTTTAACAGCAGATGGTGTGGTCTAGGCTAGTGTTTAACAACAGGTAATGTGCTCTACGCTACTGTTTAACAGCAGGCAGTGCACTCTAGGCTAGTCTTTAACGGCAGGCAGTGCGCTCTAGGGTAGATTTTAACAGCAGATGGTGTCCTTTAGGCTAGATTAACAGAAGACGACGCACTCTAGGCTAGTGTTTAACAGCAGATAGTGCTCAAGGCTAATTTAAACAGCGATGACGCTCTAAGCTAGTGTTTAAAAACAAACCGTGCTACAGGCTAATGTTTAACAGCAGATGGTACTCTAGGCTAGTTTTTAACAGCAGGTGGCGCTCTATGCTCGTGCTCAACAACAGACGGTGTGTAGTGTCAACATTGCATATCCTGCAATGTGACTATTATGGATGAGCACTTTGTGGATATCGATGCTGAAATGATATATTTTGCAACTATATCCACTACAATAACAATGTTGCTGCGCAAACATGCAGCCATTCTGTGAGATGTTTTAGTAGACAAGAAAGGCTGTACGTACCTCCTGAAGAGTGAACGTCATCACCAGCATCAGCAGAGAAATCACAGGTCAAGCAGAGCAGGAGCCAGAAGAGATCGGAAAAAAGGGGGAACGAACCACAGGAAACAGAAACGCAGACGAGAAAGAGACACACAGGGAGAGGAAAACAGATTCAAAGGCTTTTAGTAAGTTCACAGAGCTGGCCATGCAAAAGAAAGTCAATCTCTGGAAGAGCCAAACACATTTCGCTTGTTTTTTGGGGGGGGAAACAAAAGTGCAAAAGCGCAGCGATGAGATCATAGAAAAATCATGCATCGGCACAGATGGAGAAGACGACATTAGGAACTCACCCAGCTTGAGGAGCCAGCCTTCTCTGTCCGGGTTGAAGAATGTGTGCGTCAGGTCATTCCCATCATCCTCCGGGATCTTAAAGGGCTCGTTCTTAATGCTATCATACAGATTCTGCAAAAAACACATTGTTTATTAAAGCATATTAGTTTAATTGAGCATTATGTGCCATCATTAAAAAAAAACCCATCAAAATAGAGAACTGATAGACACTTCATTTTTCATTTCAGCGTTGATCCATTTAAGGCGGAAGTGACAAACTGCAAGCTTTGGTTGTTTATATCAGTTTTATATCTTCTAAACACAAATTTTGTCACTAGCTTATAGATATCATTAAAACTAATAATACTGACTGTCACGCAGTGACAAAAAAACATATATATATATATATATATATATATATATATATATATATATATATATATATATATATATATATAAATATATATATAAATTTATATATATATAAATTTCACGAGACCTTTAGCACTGATGTCCAGTGTTGGCCAAGCTACTTTGAAAATGTAGTGAGCTAAGCTATCAGTTACTAGCTTAACTACACTAAAAGCTACCCTGGGAAATGTAGCAAGCTAAGCTAAAAGCAACATGGCAAAAGTAGCTTAGCGACGTCTAAGAAACACATTTTTTTATTTTTAAATCGAAGCAACTTCAATCCAAGTCAGTTCTGCCTTAGTGATCAATAAAACTGCCAATGAATCATGTGGCATATATGTTAAGTTTAATTATTTTCTGCAATAAAACATAAAAATTCAAGAAATTCTGTGTTGTACATTTAAAATACTACAGTATAGTATATGTATATATATTTTTTTAATCTTTTTTTATTCATTTCTCAGTAAATATAGGCTATGTATTTCAGTGCAATTGAATAAAACAGATTTATTTAACAGATTTATTTATTATATATAATATTTTAGTCACCAAACATATTTAGAAACTGAAAAATGATACAATTAAGTTCAAGCTAAATATCACAAATAACTTAAAATTTTTACAATTTTTTTTTGCTTTTCTTGACTTTTCCTCTTTAAATTTGTATTTAAATTTTTTTTCAATGCTATATAAATTTGGGTGTACTAGTTTTGGACCGTTAACATAAGTTATTTTGTTACATTAGCTCCAGAATTGGCTTCAGCACCGACTAATCTAATGTACAAACATAACATTGCATAGCTTTATTAAAAATATGAATTTAAAAGAGAGATTTGCGAGGGGTGTACTTATATATGCTGAGCACTGAACATATATATACAGTTGAAGTCAGAATTTCTTGCCCCCTTAGAATTGTTTTTCTTTTTTGAAGTATTTCCTAAATGATGCTTAACAGAGCAAAGAAACGTTTACGGTATGTCTGATAATATTTTTTCTTCTTAAGAAAGTATTATTTGTTTTATTTTGGCAAGAATAAAAACTGTTTTCAATTTTTTATTAACCATTTTAAGGTCAAAATTATTAGCCCCCTTAAGCTATTTTTTTTCTCCAATAGTCTACAGACCAAACCATCGTTATAAAATAACTTGCCTAATTACCCTAACCTGCCTAGTTAACCTAATTAACCTAGTTAAGCCTTTAAATGTCACTTTATGCTGAACACTAGTGTCTTGAAAAATATCTAGTCAAATATTATTTCCTGTCATCATGAAAAAATAAAATAAATCTGTTATTAGAAATGAGTTATTAAAACTATTATGTTTAAAAATGTGTTGAAAATTTTTTCACTTCGTTAAACAGAAATTAGGAAAAAAAATAAACGGGGGGGCTAATAATTCTGACTTCAACTATGTATTTATATATATATATATACATATATATATATATATATATATATATATATATATATATATATATACATATACATATATATATATATATATATATATATATATATATATTTATATATATATATATATATATATATTTATATATATATATATATATATATATATATATATATATATATATATATATATATATATATATATATATATATATATATATATATATATATATATATATATGAATACATATAAAATCAACAAATTCTTACAAGGGCACAGCATCTAAATTAACATGTATTTTGTTGTATGGTCCTTCTTCTAAAATAATTTCACTACAGTCATCTTTTCATCAAGCAAGTTTCTCCTGTCAGCCCAATGGTTAATTGGTGACGTCACCGACCAAAGCAAGAGGTAGTAGCACCCTTCCAAAAAGTTTGTTTCCAACAGTCATAAAACACAAAGAAGAAAAATTCACCAATCTCCCTATCATGTAGATTTACTTTCATCGGCTAGACACCGGCTTCACAGCTCTGTGACTGGCGGTGGCATCACTTAATGATCCACGATCGGTAAATGTAGTTTGTGTGGACGCTACTGCGCTACTTGCTTAAAATAATAGCCTCGCTACTGAAAACTATTTGATTTAGAAAGTAGCGACATTCCTAAGCAATGCAGTTAAGCTAGTAGCCTTACTACTTGTAGTGACGCTACTGCCCAACACTGCTGATGTTTTTATTTAATAGCCTAGTGTAATGAATATCTACTACTGGCTGGAGACATGCAGCAGTGTTTAGACTCACTCTGAGCAGCTCCTCTGGTAAATCTCCGCCATCATTGATGCCTCTGTTCATGCTGATGAAGCGTTCCACCGTGGGCTTGTCCCGCACGTTGGGGTTGTGCAGACTGGTGTTCAGCATGATGATGGCAAATGACAGCACGTAACAGGTGTCTGTGAGGGGAACACAGGTTAAGCATGGAGTTCAACCAAATGCTCTGACAAACTGAACTCTTCTGCCTTTATTGACCCTTTTTACATTTCCAGGTTTCTCAGGAGAGGAGTTGGTCATAGCAGGTAAACTTAGAGCGCAGTGAAAGTGATACTGCAACAAGTATTTTTTTTTACAATCCTATTTGCTGAAATAATGAAAGAAAAACTCTGTGATGGTGTTATCAAGGCTTTCAGAAAAAGGAAAAAAATTGTGAGACTGGTAACAGCAGCCGAAAGAGGGAACAACATCAAATTTAATGTCCTGCCCATAAACATTGCATTAGAAACGGCTTGCATAATTTGTAACTCATGTTTTGTAATTTGATGCAACAACAATATAATACACATGTAATGCATATTAATGCAAATACATAAAAAAATTAAATAAATAAATCTAAATATTAAAAACTTTCAAGCATTTAAGATTATGATGACTGTTAAACACGTCATAACAGTCTTGCAATAAGGCCCTATTGTGTTTTTACACTTATGCGATGTTGTTGAGTATTTAAATAACGATAATTCTTACGATGTATCAAAAAATACTATCTTTTTATTACCTATGTTTTTAAATAATTTATTTATTATGATATAATGATAAAACAATCAGAGAAAAGATATTTTTAGATCAAATTTATTCCAAATCTGACCAAACACTGTCAAGTTGCAAACATATAGGGCCCTATCATACACCCGGGGCAATGCGACGCAAGGCGCGACGTAATTGTTTGCTAGTTTCAGCTTGGCGCAAGAGTTGTTTTGACATTTTGCGCAATGCTGTTTAAATAGCAAATGCATTTGCGCTAATATGTGCGCCCATAGGCGTTCTGGTCTAAAAAAGAAGGCGTGTTGCTATTTTGAGGAACTTAAATAGACTGTTCAATAGACCAGATCAAATCAGGTCTAAAGTCCAGTGCAGAGCGCGTTAGTTGTGCCCCTCGCTTACACATTGCATAATAATAATAATACTAATAACATTGCTTACTACACACAGGATGTACAGCAAAACAAAATATCTTTACAAATGAAAAAGAACGAAAAGATTTAAATATTACAAAAAGTATTATTTTTGAGCCTACAAAACCAACTAAAAGGAAATGGGAGATGAGACTCTGATTGGTTTATTCTCAAAACACACCAATAACTCATTAAGAGAACAAGCTCAACCCTGTTAGACCATGCGCCGCGGCGCAAAGTGGATTTTTCCGTCCTTAAAATAGCAAAAGTAGATTCAGACACGCCCTTAATGCGTTTGCGCCCTGCGCTTTGGACTTTGCGCATGGATCATCTAAATAGACCCCTTAGTCGTTATAACTCTAGGAATGAGTAAGAACATCAGATATTCTGACTCTGATTGGCTGTTGTCATTTTACTCCCTCATCTCGACTATATTTTCAGCTCTGTGTTCACCTTTGGGCTGCTCCAGCCAAAAGCAGAACCGCAATTACTATAAATAAATTAAAAAAAAAAACATCTGCGATACGTATCTTGCATAAAATATTATCATGATCAACGATCATTTTGTAATATATTGTTACATTAGGAGTGTGCAAAATCAACAACAATGACAAAAAAAAACTGTAAAATGACCAAGTTTTGTTAACATTTTTTTGTGCTGATACACCGGTCATCATAAATAAACATGATCAGTAGAACTCTACCAGCAGGTAGCAGCAATTGCCATCTTAATGAGCGATTCAATGCATCTTTCATTCAAAACCATTATTTCAAAACAGCTGTTTATGAATAAGTCACTAAATCATCAAAAGATTTTTCAAACATTGATTAATTTAGAAATGAAACAGCACAGGCTTTGTTCTGAATATTTTTTCAGTAGACAAAAACACAATAGTTTGTCTAAAATGCAATGTTGTTTGTTGATATAATTTTATATAAAATACAATAACTGAAATAAGGTCACTTTCTGCTTTTATATCTTGAATTACAGGCTCATTCTAGCAGGATTTTTACATTTAATGCTTGTGGACTTTCAAGAAGTGTGTGTTTTTTTGCGAGTGACATGATATCGGTGCGAACATTATAAAAACAACAGTTACCATATTATCATAGACACTTAATATCCCACACTCCTAGCGTACATATGAAAACTTCAGGAGAGTCCCCACTGGGGTATAAAAACAAGTGGTGTGTGTGTGACCTGTGCTCTGGAAGACTCCAGGATTGCAGTGACAGTATCTCTGTGCGAAGGCCTCCATCATCCTGTCGATTTTTTGAGCTTCGCCTGGCAAGCGGAAACTCCACAGAAACTGCCTGTAGTGAACATTCACAAAACAAGAGTGTGATGAAAACAAGCACTGCACACAGATACTGTGTAAACACTGCAAAACTAACTATGAAGATGCAGAATTAATCTAAAATAGCAAGCGGCTTCTAGAAATGCTCTTTAAAGAAACATCCAGAACAGTAGCAAAGATACAATTGTTTAGGATAAAGATATGCAATAAAGAATTAATGATTTACCGAAGTGCTTGTACCAAGTTCAGATCTGTGAACTCGTGAAGATCCACAAATGCCTGCAATACCTTAATATTGAAGTCATCTCTGAAAGAAAAGGAGAATAATGTTTTATTATAATAATGTTAATGTTAAATTATTTCAAATCTAGACTAAAAAACTGTGGCAATGTACAAATATTTAGGGCTCTATTTTAATTATCTAGGCTCCTTGTCTAAAGTGCATGGTACAAAAGCATTAAGGGCGTGTCCAAATCCACTTTTGCTATTTTAAGAACAGACAAAAATACGGTTGGCGCCGTGGCGCATGGTCTAACAGGGTTGTGCTTATTCTCTTAATGAGTAATGGGTGTGTTTTGAGAATAACATGCATCAAATAAATCAGAGACTCCCAATCAGAGTCAGTCGCACCCTGGCACATATGCTATTTAAATGGCGGACTTTGTAAGGGGAAAAACTGATCACTTTACTACGAGAAAACAGTTAAACAGACCACCTGCAGCGCGAGGATAAAGAATGAGCCTCCTCCATTTGGCCTCCTTACTTGCACTTTCTTTTCACTTACTCCTTCACTTTCATGAATAAAAAAACAGAGTTGAACGCACTCCACTGAAGACACTTATTAGTCTACATAATTTAATTTATTATTTTATTATTAAATTTAGGTCTAATTTCCAGCAAACGTATAAATGAACAATAATGACGAACAGTGGTCAAAAAACTATATATCTAAACACACGTTCTATGCCCCATATGGTCCAAAACCCCACTTGTAGACAAATCTAAGCTTGTTTTTAACACAACAAATATAAATATAATAAATGATGATAATAATAATAATATCATATAAAAGCAAGTTGTCATGAATAAAATGAAAAAAATAAATTTAAATAAGAAAACTCAGGACTACAATGGAGGCTTCTAATAAAGTTAAGAAACAGATACAGAGATACAATGTTACAAATACGGAGAGAAACCTCTGCTAAAGTGACTTTAAATATCTTTTTAATATTCAAACAGCAACATTAAGTGCTACAGGAAGTGTACAAAGCATCGACGGACCCCTTTAATACAGCTGAACTCCACAGTACCTTTCACCCAGATAGTCTCCTATTGCAGTTTTATTGAGTCCTTCTCCTTTGTACAGAAACTGAGCAATGTCCTCTGGAGTGTGTCTGAGAAGCTCGTTCTCCACTAGGAACACAATGCCCTAGGAAAAAGACAAAACATTAAACAATTAGACCTCATTTAAAAAGTACTCAAGATGTATTGTGGTTATAGCAGTATATTTATGCACGTGTAAAGTTTGATTTTGGTGTAATTTGATTTAAACACTTTAATTCAACAAGGATTTATTGAAATGGAAAAAAGTGACAGTAAAGACAATAAAAACCCAATTTGTTAAAAACGCATAGTATCATATTGTATCGCATGTTTTAAATAAATCTAAAAAAAATAAATAAATTATATATATATATATATATATATATATATATATATATATATATATATATATATATATATATATATATATATATATATAATTCAGCTTGAGGTGGTAGCTGGATTAAAACAGACCTTTTACTCACAGCACATAAATGGTTGCATGCGACAAACAAAAAATAATGTGCTTTTTTACTATATTTTCATTTATTTTTGACACTTTTTTTACACCGTTTAATTTCAATGGCTTAAAGTTATAAAAAAATCCTGTTTAAATAAAAAAGAAATCCACTATTTTTATTACTTGCATGCAATTGAGGTGCCATATGCACACACTGACAGGTGACAAACATGGACTTAAAGATGATCTCGCTCTCTCTCTTTCTCAAGTTCCTTTATTGGCATAAAATTTTGTACAGTATTGCCAAAGCATTTTAGATATGCATAAAATATGTTATATATTAACATTATGAAATTAATAAAATATACAGCAAAAAAATGTAATGACAGAAGGAATAAAAAGAGACAATATTGTATAATTATAAGGCAAATTAATTCATGAACGACTTTTAAAAGTATACAAATATTTTGCAGCCAGAGTAATTAGTAAAGTTTTTCCTAGTTTAGGTTTAATGTTTCTCTCGTGACTGTGTGCATGCTGCGAAACCAATCGAAAATAGGCTTAAATAAAAACGTAATGCAAAAACGGATATAATTAACGCCAACTTTAGAAAGCAAAATCCGAATCCCAGACATTTTAGGAGATTTAGGAGCCTCTGACAGGTTGCATATTTTAAGGGCCCAAAGAGCACGTCTCTATAGGTCTCTGCAGAGCACTTGAGAATGTCTGTGGGAGTGTTGACAGTCCTCGTGCACACAAAACCAACAGTACGAAACGTTCTCTAGGGCAAGAGAAGATTTTCCACTGGTTTATCAATCGCGAATGTTTGGAAGATACAAAAAAAAAAAAAAAAAAAAGATGCGTCAATAAATACTTGGCCAGCCGTTAATATACCTGGTATATACCCCAAGTAAAGTCTACGCATGAGAAGCACAGTAATAAATACAATAAAAAAAAAAACAGCAAACAAACAAACGCAAGCTATAGCACATATCACATAAATACATTTATTTATAATAATAAAGAATATATTTTACAATTTTAAAGAATCCTAAATAAATAAATAGGTTATTTCCCCCCAAAAATGTGAATTAGATAAAGCTTAAATAAAACATACATTCATTCTCAAAGCAAACACTTATTTGAAATTGTAATAAATATACTACCATTTTTGACCAAATAAGCAAACAAATCAAATTCTCATCAACCCAAACTTTCAGCTCTGCTTACCTTTTTCGGATCCATGTTGAATTTTTTCCTGCCCATGGCCACATGTCGACTCTTTTGTAATGTTTTACTATAACAAAAACAGACATGAGGTCAGTACTGTTTTCATGTTTGAGGTGTAAAAAAACAACAACGAGTGTCCTACAAACCTACTGAACATTCATAACAGAGAGTTCAAGCTTATGTCAGCAACCGTCCTGTTCACACACCTACTGAGATAACCTGTGACGTGTTTTTATTTGACTGTTATCTATCAGAGAGCGCAAACAGAGGCTCACCTGCCCTCAGTGCTGGTCTCCAGTCCCTCAACCTCAATGATAGCTTCTCTCAGCTCCTCCTTCAGCCTCTGGATCTCCAGCAGCAGAGCACCTTTCCTGCGCCGGATCTCCTCCAGCTCGGAGCGCTCCTCTGGGCTTAGGTCCGCTGGGACTGGAGAGACACAAATGAGGACCATTCACTGCCTCGTTTCTCCATATTAACAATCTCTCGTCATGCACAGGACATTCCAGAATTGCTGGCCTGTGTCTAATGTCATTCAATTTATGATGCCATATGGAAACATCGATGAGGGCTTGGGGCTCTGCACATGTGCAGGCAATGTTTACATTAGGGCTGTGCATTAGGCGTATGACAGCATCAAATTGTCTTGTTACGATTGATAGCTGAAGGTTTTAATCAAGGTATTATCACAATATTAAACTACAGCTGAAGTTATTAATTTCTAATAACTGATTTATTTGATCTTTTTATGATGACAGTACATCATATTTTACTAGATATTTTTCAAGATAGTAATATTTAGCTTAAAGTTCAGTTTAAAGACTTAACTAGGTTAATTAGGGTAATTATTAATTAACAAGTTAGGGTAATTAGCTAACTACTTATAATATTATTGCACAGACAATAATCAATATTTTAGCATGTTGTAGGTTAGATTAGCATGTGAAAATGTTCATGTGTAAACTATAAATATAATTTATTAATTAAGACTCCAAGTGTTTGTTTTTTTTGTTATGAACACCACTGGAAATGCAATGTATATCATATAAAAAGTATGTTTAAACGTATAAATATTTATTCACTGTATTTTTAAGTGCCCATGATATCAATATTGTGCATTCTCCAAGCATTTGTTTTTTGTTATGAACACCACTGGAAATGTCATGTAAATCAAGTAAAAAAGTATGTTTAAAAGTATAAATAATAAATAATTATTCACAGTACTTTGAAGTGCCTATGATATTAATATTGTGCATGCTCATTATCCCGATATATTTAATATTATTGAATATTGACATGTGTTTACTGTGCAATACATTGAAATATTGGAAGTGTGCATTTTGCGATACATATATTGCAATAAATGAGTAATATAATACAAAATTGTTTTTACACCCTTTAAAGGTACTCAGGAAATGCAGTTACACCAGGTAAAGATGCGGTAAGGTAAAATAACACGAAACATGTTGATTACACTGCAAAATATTACTTTTACTGTTTGTTCAAACTACTTTTTTAAAATGAGGTAAAACAACACAATTCTTGAGATTTTTTTGGGGACAACTTAAAATGTTTTATGTTCAATCCGCTTATATTTGTAAAAACGAATAAGTATCTTAATTCCTTTATGTTGTCCCAACACAAATTAAGCTAGCTTAATCATTTTTACAAATTTAAGTAGATTGAACACAAAACCATTAAGTTTTAGCTCATTTTTAAAAAGCAGGTTGAAGTAGACATTGGCCGGAATAAGATTCTAACGGTATGAAAACCTTGGACGTAAATATCACGGTTTCACGGTATAAGATTACCAACGCAATTTCACGGCAATTCGTAACTTTTTGATTTAGTGGCTAATTCGAATGATTTCGTACAATCTAATTTGTACAATTTAGTACGATTTGCTCATCCCCCAATGACGGTTGGGTTTAGGGGCTCCTTTTAAAAACTGCACAATTTCGTGCGTCTAAACTCGTACAAATTCATATGAATTAGCCACTAAACTGGCAAAACGTAATGCAAAATAAACTTACATAACATAGTAAACTTACGTTTTCTCGTGAGATCAGGCTGGAGATTACTGCTCTAAAATATATTCTTTTTAAATGTCTGGGTAAAAGACAAAACTTTTTCCCCTTTTGTACACAATATATTTTAATTTGAGGAACATTTAAAATGTTTTGAAGCAGTAAACTCAGGCTGAATATTTCAAATAAATTATTGGCTTCTGCTGCCTTCATGTTCCAAAAACACACTTTTTTTTTTATTTAAAATTACATCTTTGGATATCTTTTCTTGCTGGAGATACTGTTGTCCTAAAAAAATAAAAAATAAAAAGTAAAAAAAAAATCTTACTCATACCGTAGGAACGGTATAGCAGAAAATTTTGACGGTTTTAAAACCTTGAGTTTTCCAAACCGCGGTATACCTTGAACACGGTTACCGACCCATGTCTAATTTAAAGCAAAACTAATTTAAGTGCATATCATTTTTAAAAATATTGTTTATTATTGTAATACTGAGAATTATTTAACACACGTTTAACATTATTTCAGAAAAAAAACATCACTACAACATCTGAAAGTGAACAGCCATGTTTGACTGTTGCATGAAACAAATCATATATTTTATCAAATGTAAACAAACAACAATAAATATCATAGCCACACAAACTAAAGAGTTAATTTTTTGTTGTATTATTTCTTACATCACATGCTTTAAATGTTTCTCATAATTCAGCATCCAGACTAGAATTGTTTAAGACTTCTGGACAGTAAAACAGCATGTTTACTCCGCTTGGTGTCAGAGATGCATGTAGATATCTAACCGCAATGCCTGAACAGTCTTTCAGAGGGTGTGTTATTTAGTATGCTATAGCAATGCATTTTTCCTCAATACCTCAGCCCTAGTTTACATACTGGTGAAGTTTACATTTAGATCATCTGTGTACGAACGGGCGACTCTTACGACACCAGCTAGTGTTTGGGAGATTTAAAGAGAGCAAGACAGAACAAGACAAAACCCTCGGCAGCTCTGAAAACACAGGCCTGCAGCCGGAGGCTCGTATGTGACGCCCCTCAGAACGCATTTACACAATCTGAAAACCACAAAACATGCCACTTCTAACTGCTTTTTCCTTTTTTTTTTGAAAACAGTCAGTGATAAACATAAATACTTTGCCCATTTATCTATTTTAATGACCATTTCGTCCATTATATATTGATTTTACTTCATTAGCTTTATAATTTTAACATGAATGTATATAATTACTCCAATCACTTTGCCCAACAACACCCCATTTCATGCATTTTTATAAAAAAAGGCAAAGTTTTATTAAACTGCAGTTGCAAACATATATAAAAAAAGAACTGTTAAAATATATTAACTTGACTTTTTTATTGTTTTACTACAGTTGTATTTCCCCACAGTAATTATATGAGGATTTGGCTATATATTTTTTATTGTATTATGATCTCTGTGAACAAATTAAGCTTACAATTCCCTGATAATAAACGGATAAATCAGTATCTGTTAAATAATGGCTGATATAAAAAGGCTCTCTTAAAAATCCAAGATGTTAGATGAAGCTGCACACAATTCCGCTACACTTAAGCTAAATGCACAGCACTGAAAGTTTATTCACCCTCTGATAAAAGCAAACAGACACAGCGTGACTATGTGATGCTAATTTGAATACAAATGTAATTTATTAACATAAAACATACCAATCACTTTTACCAATTGCACCGCATTTCATGCATTTTCATTCATTTATTATAGTTTTATCCTTAATTTAGATTGATTGGGGTGATTTTGTAAAGGTGTGAATTGTAAAAAAATAATAATAATCAAGCAAGAAGAATTACAATAGAGCAAAGAAAAAAGTACAATAAACAGTGCTTTGTGGTTTTTCAGAGAGTTAAACAGTATTCAGGTATAGAAATAAAATAAAAAAAACTTTTAATTTAAAAATTAAAAAAAGTTTTAATCTTCATTGTTTTAAGAATTCAGTACAAATATTCTACATTAAAGTTACAAATGTTGCAAATGTTTGTGCCTGGATGCTTTAAACTCTTTTGAAACTCCTTTGAAACATGCAAAATGAAAATATTTCACCCTGTTATTGTTAAACTTTGTGATGACTCCACAAATCTCACGTATTCTCAATTATTGTGCTGATAATCCCAACTCAACATTGCATTTCTTGCGATATGACTACTGCAGACACACACATTGTGATATCAATGCTGAAAATATATATTGTGCAGCCTTAGATTAGATAGAAAAACCTGAATCTTTCGCTGCTTTACTTGTTTGCACCAAAATTATATGAAAGCTTGAATACTTTTCATTGCATAAATTTAGTTTAAAAATCTGTGTATTTTCAATCATTTTCAATTCACTTATCTTTTGAGGCTGCTTATTCAATTCAATTCATGTTTATTTATGTAGCGCTTTTACAATGTAGATAAATGTAACACAGATACATGTGTTACAATGTAAAAACAGCTTAACATTAAAGTTCTAGTAAACTGAAACTGTGTCAGTTCAGTTTTCAGAGTGGAAGTTCAGTTTAGCGTGGTTTAAATTTCACTGCTGAAAGTCCAAACATGTAGTTACTGGTTATCTGCATCAATTCAGTATTGAAAAAGAGGGATTACTTTCTGATATTGCACCGACCCCATGATTATGATAGCGTCATCCCATGTAGCTTTTTTTTAAAAATTAACAGCGCTCAAAAGTTTGCGAGAAAATTTCAGTACCGATTGGTACCAAATTTCAGTATTGTGACAAAAATAAAATCTTTTATGTATTCTGAAATCAATATTTATATATTTTGCCTATTTTATGAAAGATTTTTTAAAAGATAAATTGATTTTATGATCGTGAAAATTTGACCAATTTGAACATGAATTTACACCAATAAAAAAAAACGAATGAACTTAAAGAACAAAACAATTTAATTATACGAATAATATAATTTCATGTTATTTGCACTATTATTTTTTATCATATAGAATATATATATATATATATATATATATATATATATATATATATATATATATAAAACATAAATTTGCATAGAAAGTACATGTTAAAATTATATTGAAACTTTTGTTTATATTTTCCAGAACAACTGACCACAGAGTTAAGGGACCAGAAAAAGATCAATCCATAAACATATTTTGTACTAAACAATGAAAATAAACATGCGTTATGGATGTGACAAAAAAGTCTGCGGGTTTACAGTATACAACATCCTTTGTAAAAATTCTGTGAATTAAACCACAAAGAAACAATGCTAATTAAAAGGATAAGAGTTTGTTCTCTATAAAAACAAACATGATTGATTTTATTTTATTTAATATTTTCACATTTATGTGGGAAAAAGTGTCGTTATGGATGTGACATCTCTTTGTTATGGATGTGAAAGATGTGAAATTGCCACTTGTGTGACTTTGGTAAATCAAATACAATACTTTGAAACCATTGACAGATGCATTTTTAAGTATTTCTTAAGTAAAGTAAAAAACTTGCTTACACCAAAAAACCCAAAAACAGTTTCACAGTTTCCGTATTTTGGTGAAAACACACACACACACACACACACACACACACACACACACACACAGACACACACACAGACACACACACAGACACACACACAGACACACACACAGACACACACACACACTCACACACACACACACACACACACACACACACACACACACACACATATTCATTTTTAATTGTAATGAGAGCAGCTACATAAAAATTAGGTCCTAATTTAGTTGTCTAACAAACCTGGCATTGCATATTATGAATATTGTTTACTCGTTAACTAACTATAATAAAAGCAAACAATAATCATAATATGAAATTCCAGGTTTATTAGACAACTAAACTGGGACGTCATTTTCATTCTTGACATCACTCTTCAAAAAAGATGGAGAGACAAAATATGAAGACTGCATGCCTGTTTAAAGGAGTCGTTATTCAACAGATACTGCTTTGTCAGTTCATTATTAGTGAATTGTAAGCTAAATTTGGACAAACAGGTCATCGTTCTATTAATTAACTAAAGGCTTGTGTTTAGTTTGTTGTGTTTCTCCTTAATAATATAATTTCAGAAAAGTATTCTTTGCAAAAGCTAAATAGGGAAATCACATTAGCAGCAAATGCTTAAGTTATCCGAGTACAACATTGTTCACAGTGAATTACTGATAGTGATAATGCTGTTTAGAAGTCATACTTGCATGCTAATTCTGCTTGAATATTTAAAGTATCATGGTAAACAATACAGAGACTGCTAAATGAACAAATGTGCGAATATAAAACTCATCTATGCACTATTTAATCAACAAACGCTGCTATCAATGCCATACTTTGATAGCCATTGGTTACTAACATGATTTACTTATTTTGAATTTGCAAATAATACTTTTCTGAAATTATATCATCAAGGAGAAAGTCCAAATGTGCAAAAATAAAACCTTACCCCAATGAGAACAAGAAGAAAACCTGTGACAGTCACTTTGATTAATTAATCATATAAATAGCCATTATGGCTTCATCACAGTGTTTCTTTCTTCGTTAAATCTCTTCTATTCAATAAGGTCTCAGATTTCCATATTAGTCTGAACACAAGCCTTCAGTTTGTTAACAGAATGATGACCTGTGTGTCCAAATAAAGCTTACAATTCACTAATAATGAACAGACAAAGCAGTATCTGTTAAATAACGACTCGTTTAAAACGACAGAGACAAAAGGGCTCTTTTAATACTCTAAATGTGTGATGAAGTGGCAAACTGTCACACGATTTCTCTGACACTCATGCTAAATGGTCCGTGTATGGTCCGTGTACGTTTTGTTCATTTGTTTTCCATTTTCAAACGGAATAAAGGAAATGGAGAAAACTGCCGTTTTTCCGTTTTTCTTTTGCTCACGAGAAAACGAAAAAACGAGATTTTGGCTGGATTTTCGTTTTTTGGTTTAGGGTAGGAAAACGGATAAACGACTTTAAAATTCATTTTACACATGTAGGCGGTGCTGAAACGCCCACTTTCCTCTAATTGGTCAACCAAATCTGCGCTCGTGACGTCACCCTCAAAATAAAAGCCTTACACGCAGGCTTTTAATTATTATTATTTAATTATATATTAACTAAGTTTACATATATCATTTGAACCACACACAGTTAGCAGGCTTACATTCATTGCGTATGTATAAATTAAATAAAAACATAAAGCAGTATACTTAGACATTTGTCATTAAAATAAGGTCATAGTTCACTGCCAAGCTTCTTGCTGCTGTGCACCTGATGCTGAGCAAAGATAGCCATTTCCGAGCAGCACCTGGTTTGCATTATTGTTTCAGAGCAAGGGCTTTATAATAATAATAATAATAATAATAATAATAATAATAATAATAATTATTATTATTATTATTATTATTATTATTATTATTATTATTATTATCATTATTATTATCAGTTACTAGTGTTTTTATTGTTTGGTGTGTTTTTTTTTTCTTTTTAATAGTTGTTAGCAGAACCAGAATAAGAACACTTTGGGCCCTGCTATAAAAACAAAGGGTACCATTTGTTTTCATTTATTTCTTCCTATTTTAATTATATATTGTAATTATTTATTTGCTAATTAATACTATTTTATTGCAACGCCAAAGTAGGCCTGTCTTATTATTTTTTTTATTATTAAATTTGCTGTTATTGTAGGCTAGATGGCAGGCTTTAAATATTTTAAATAACATTTACTCATAACCTTAATAATTCGAGAGCCGAACCTAAAAAAGTTTAAGTGCAATAAGCCTGTACAATAAAGAGAGCCGCAATGCATATTTCTAGCGCATTCTTTCACTCAACAATTATTGCTGGAATAATGAAATAAATTTCAAATTAACTAATTAAACACATTATAGTTGATAAAAAATTTGTGTCTAGTAGTTCCAACAAACAGATGAGCTCGCTACATGTGCGTTGCGCTAATAATTTGACATTTGCTCTTCTTGAGAAAGTGCTACAGCGGGCCCTGCTATTTCACATATAAGGTTAGTGATACGTATTTTAAATTAGTATTGCACATTATTCATTCATTTTCTTGTCGGCTTAGTCCCTTTATTAATCTGGGGTCACCACAGCGGAATGAACCGCCAACTTATTTAGCAAGTGTTTACGCAGCGGATGCCCTTCCAGCCACAACCCATCTCTGGGAAACATCCACACATACACACACACTTATACAGTACGGACAATTTAGCCTACCCAATTCACCTGTACCGCATGTCTTTAGACTGTGGGGAAAACCGGAGCACCCGGAGGAAACCCACGCGAACGCACTACACTACTGAATTAGACACACAATCTCAAAAAAAACTTGATGCTTATTTACATTATCTAAAGTCATTTCTTACGAGGTAGGATCTGTTGTTGTATTATATTTTCGTTTTAATATGCAAATAATTTTATTTAATTTGTAATAGGCCTATTGTCCCTCATTGCATAAAATAACCAGCCTTTGTATTCAATATGTTTGTAAATTGTCCATCCAGTTTGACGCAAGCTAAACAACATTTTGGCCTGTTTTGCTTATTAAATGAGTGATTTTCACGGAGAAACAAATCATCCATCCACACAGTTTTGTATAGGACCTGTGTGAACAAAAATATACACTTCATCATAGCCTATAGGAAAATGTATCTGTTTAGAACCAATTTTGTGTTGTATAATTAAAAATAGGCCTATTAAAAATGCAATAAAAAAAAAAGAATAACATTTGAAGTGCAATGCTTCAAAGATCCAATACGCTGGATGCAGAGCCAAAACAAAAACTGGTTTGTTTGTTTAATAAAATAATAATATGAAATTAAAGTGAAATAGTTCCATAACCTGTATTATAACTGTAGTCACCCTAGATGACAAATCATCCGTTGCGCCGGTCAGTTTCACCTTTAATCAAGAATGTGCCAGAACATTTACAGATTACCTCGGAATGAGACCTCGGTCTGTGAAGGATGCAGGACACAGAAACTCGTTGAGAATGGAGATGCATGCTAGATGTTTTATATCCCTTTAGATATTGTAAATAAACAACTAGTTTTTATAGAGATTGTGTCATGTCTTTTCTTTGACGCACGCGCTGAACACCCTGTAGCCTAAATAATAGTTTAGATTTTATAACATATAATGTTCCATTACTTTAAATGTATAATGTTTTTTAATATTTATGGATTATATAAAATATATAGTTTATATAAATGCGCTCTGATCATTCAAGGATCATAATGCGTTGCATATTCTTCTTATTCTTCATTAGGCTTGATCCGTAAATTGTGTATTTTATAAACTGATCGTTTATAAGGACTAAGCTATTAATAACTGTAATTCCTCGAATGGAAAAGTCTTGATTAAAGAAAAAGAGAACTTAATTCGACATATGCATATAGTGCGCTTATTTCTGCGCGCATCGCGCGCTTTACCGAATTACCTTTTTTATTTTTTTATGCACTATAAATGCATCTGGCAGCACCGAAAAGAGCAAATGCCAAGTTATTAGCGCAGCGCACAGACAGCTAGCTCGTCTAGTCTGAACCAGGGGTTTTCAAACTATTCATTGCACACCGATCCCATTGCATTTTATTTAGGATAAACCACTTATTTAAAATTAATTAATTAAAAGGTGCTTACTCTCCAATACACCACTGTAGTGTCATAATATTTAATAATTATAATTAAGATAGACACCTGACCTCCATTTAATAAACAATTTATTTGCCATACTCTGTTAATTTGAAGTTTAAAGTTTAAATCATTTATGTTAAACTTAAATTATTTAAAAACTTAAAAAGACTTAAATTTAGTAATTTAAGACATTTTTGGTCATAAGTTTACATACATTGACCGTTGCATTTAGTAGGCCTATTCTGGTCTAAATAAGCTTTTTGCATCTTAGGTGTTTACACACACAAATTAAGCAGTTTATACGTACATTTAATGTTACTTTGAAATTACTTTTGATGCAATAAATAATCCTAAATAGTTGAAAGTGTTAACATATTCTTGAAATGTAGTTATTTTATGACTATGAAATTTATTACTAAACAAAGTGAATCATTATGAATTTGCCAAGAAATAATCCACTTTACCACCGTAAAGCAATGCCCCACACTCACTAGAACGGTAGAACCTGGACTGTTTGATATGTTCTGTATGTAAAATAGAGAAAATAAGCAAGATGCGCAGTCTCATGCAGCCTTAGTGAAATATAGCGCGTCACAGCAATGAACTAAAAATAAAACCACCCTTGAAATGCTGGCGATCTTAATTTTTTCAGCCTACACTGACTGAGAATAATGTTGCACTATTTTATTAACAAATAATTAGAATGTTTTTTTTTCCTTCAACACATTCATCATTACTTTTGCCTGTGCAAGTTTTTTGCGCGCGCTTGAGCGCGAAGGCATCTATTTTCAGGTGCAAGATGCCACTTTGGGTGGCACCAGCACACTCTGCCACACCTGTGGCTATGTCCCTGCTACAATAATAATAACAACAACAACAACGACAAAATAATAACAAAAAAAATAATAATAATAAGACAGGCCTACTTTGACGTTGCAATAAAAAAGTATTAATTATCAAATAAATATTTACAATAGGCTAAAGGCATATATTAAATTAAAATAGGAGAAAATCCAATAGAAACAAATGGTACCATTTATTATAGCCCCATGCAGGGTCCATTGTGTTCTTACAAGCATTAAATAACTAAGTAAATAATAATAATAACAATACTAATAATAATAGGCCTAATAATAATAATAATAATAATAATAAATTATTATTTTATACAGAGTAGGCTATTATTTAGGCCTACAATAGCTCTGAAACAATCATGTAAACCAGGTGCTGCTCGGAAATGGCTTTCTTTGCTCAGCATCAGGTGCACAGCAGCAAGAAGCTTGGCAGTGAACTATGACCTTATTTTAATGACAAATGTCTAAGAATACTGCTGATTTACGTTTTTATTTAATTTATACATACGCAATGAATGTAAGCCTGCTAACTGTGTGTGGTTCAAATGATAGAATATGTAAACTTTGTTTATATATATAATTAAATAATAATAATTAAAAGCCTGCGTGTAAGGCTTTTATTTTGAGGGTGACGTCACGAGCGCAGATTTGGTTGACCAATTAGAGGAAAGTGGGCGTTTCAGCACCGCCTACATGTGTAAAATGAATTTTAAAGTCGTTTATCCGTTTTCCTACCCTAAACCAAAAAACGAAAATCCAGCCAAAATCTCGTTTTTTCGTTTTCTCGTGAGCAAAAGAAAAACGGAAAAACGGCCGTTTTCTCCATTTCCTTTATTCCGTTTGAAAATGGAAAACAAATGAACAAAACGTACACGGACCGTGTATCATCCGTTCATTTGATTATTCCTTTTATTACGGAAAACGAAACATCAGAAAAACGATGAATATTTCGTTTTTCTGTTTATTCTGTAGGCAGAAAAAACGGAAACTCATCTGTTATTCTGCTTATTAACTTAAAACGAAATATTAAAACAAACACAAAACCAAAACGAAATAATGAGTCAAAATATGGTCCGTGTGTACGTTTTGTTCATTTGTTTCCCATTTTCAAACGGAATAAAGGAAATGGAGAAAACGGCCGTTTTTCCGTTTTTCTTTTGCTCACGAGAAAACGAAAAAACGAGATTTTGGCTGGATTTTCGTTTTTTGGTTTAGGGTAGGAAAACGGATAAACGACTTTAAAATTCATTTTACACATGTAGGCGGTGCTGAAACGCCCACTTTCCTCTAATTGGTTAACCAAATCTGCGCTCGTGACGTCACCCTCAAAATAAAAGCCTTACACGCAGGCTTTTAATTATTATTATTTAATTATATATATAAACAAAGTTTACATATTCTATCATTTGAACCACACACAGTTAGCAGGCTTACATTCATTGCGTATGTATAAACTAAATAAAAACGTAAATCAGCAGTATTTTTAGACATTTGTCATTAAAATAAGGTCATAGTTCACTGCCAAACTTCTTGCTGCTGTGCACCTGATGCTGAGCAAAGAAAGCCATTTCCGAGCAGCACCTGGTTTGCATGACTGTTTCAGAGCAAGGGCTTTATAATAATAATAATAATAATAATAATAATAATAATAATAATAATAATAATAATAATAATAATGATAATTATAATAATAATTATTATTATTATTATTATTATTATTATTATTATTATTATTATCAGTTACTAGTGTTTTTATTGTTTGGTGTGTTTTTTTTCTTCTTTTTAATAGTTGTTACCAGAACCAGAATAAGAACACTTTGGGCCCTGCTATAAAAACAAAGGGTACCATTTGTTTTCATTTATTTCTTCCTATTTTAATTATATATTGTAATTATTTATTTGATAATTAATACTATTTTATTGCAACGCCAAAGTAGGCCTGTCTTATTTTTTTTTTTTATTAAATTTGCTGTTATTGTAGGCTAGATGGCAGGCTTTAAATATTTTAAATAACATTTACTCATAACCTTACTAATTCGAGAGCCGAACCTAAAAAAGTTTAAGTGCAATAAGCCTGTACAATAAAGGGAGCCGCAATGCATATTTCTAGCGCATTCTTTCACTCAACAATTATTGCTGAATTAATGAAATAAATTTCAAATTAACCAATTAAACACATTTTAGTTGATAAAAAAATTGTGTCTAGTAGTTCCGACAAACAGATGAGCTCGCTGCATGTGCGTTGCGCTACTAATTTGACATTTGCTCTTCTTGAGAAAGTGCTACACCGGGCCCTGCTATTTCACATATAAGCTTAGTGATACGTATTTTAAATTAGTATTGCACATTATTCATTCATTTTCTTGTCGGCTTGGTCCCTTTATTAATCTGGGGTCGCCACAGCGGAATGAACCGCCAACTTATTTAGCAAGTTTTTATGCAGCGGATGCCCTTCCAGCCACAACCCATCTCTGGGAAACATCCACACATACACACACACTTATACAGTATGGACAATTTAGCCTACCCAATTCACCTGTACCGCATGTCTTTTTACTGTGGGGAAAACCGGAGCACCCGGAGGAAACCCACGCGAACGCACTACACTACTGAATTACACACAATCTCAAAAAAAAAACTTGATGCTTATTTACATTATCTAAAGTCATTTCTGAGGTAGGATCTGTTGTTGTATTATATATTTTCGTTTTAATATGCAAATAATTTTCTTTAATTTGTAATAGGTCCCTCATTGCATAAAATAACCAGCCTTTGTATTCAATATGTTTGTAAATTGTCCATCCAGTTTGACGCAAGCTAAACAACATTTTGGCCTGTTTTGCTTATTAAATGAGTGATTTTCACGGAGAAACAAATCATCCATCCACACAGTTTTGTATAGGACCTGTGTGAACAAAAATGTACACTTCATCATAGCCTATAGGAAAATGTATCTGTTTAGAACCAATTTTGTGTTGTATAATTAAAAATATTAAAAATACAATAAAAATAAAAAGAAGGAATAACATTTGAAGTGCAATGCTTCAAAGATCCAATACGCTGCATGCAGAGCCAAAACGAAAACTGGTTTGTTTGTTTAATAAAATAATAATATGAAATTAAAGTGAAATAGTTCCATAACCTGTATTATAACTGTAGTCATGTAGAATGTGCCAGAACCAAATGAGAATATTTACAGATTACCTCGGAATGAGACCTCGGTCTGTGAAGGATGCAGAACACAGAAACTCGCTGAGAATGGAGATGCATGTTAGATGTTTTATATCCCTTTAGATATTGTAAATAAACAACTAGTTTTTATAGAGATTGTGTCATGTCTTTTCTTTGACGCACGCGGTGAACAGCCTGTAGCCTAAATAATAGTTTAGATTTTATAACATATAATGTTCCATTACTTTAAATGTATAATGTTTTTTAATATTTATGGATTATATAAAATATATATTTTATATAAATGCGCTCTGATCATTCAAGGATCATAATGCGTTGCATATTCTTCTTATTCTTCATTAGGCTTGATCCGTAAATTGTGTATTTTATAAACTGATCGTTTATAAGGACTAAGCTATTAATAACTGTAATTCCTCGAATGGAAAAGTCTTGATTAAAGAAAAAGAGAACTTAATTCGACATATGCATATAGTGCGCTTATTTCTGCGCGCATCGCGCGCTTTACCGAATTACCTTTTTTATTTTTTATGCATTATAAATGCATCTGGCAGCACCGAAAAGAGCAAATGCCAAGTTATTAGCGCAGCGCACAGACAGCTAGCTCGTCTAGTCTGAACCAGGGGTTTTCAAACTATTCATTGCACACCCATTGCATTTTATTTAGGATAAACCACTTATTTAAAATTAATTAATTAAAAGGTGCGTACTCTCCAATAAACCACTGTAGTGTCATAATATTTAATAATTATTATTAAGATAGACACCTGACCTCCATTTAATAAACAATTTATTTGCCATCCTCTGTTAATTTGAAGTTTAAAGTTTAAATCATTTATGTTAAACTTAAATTATTTAAAAACTTAAAAAAGACTTAAATTTAGTCATTTAAGACATTTTAGGTCATAAGTTTACATACATTGACCGTTGCATTTAGTAGGCCTATTCTGGTCTAAATAAGCTTTTTGCATCTTTGGTGTTTACACACACAAATTAAGCAGTTTATACGTACATTTAATGTTACTTTGAATTACTTTTGATGCAATAAATAATCCTAAATAGTTGAAAGTGTTAACATATTCTTGAAATGTAGTTATTTTATAACTATGAAATTTATTACTAAACAAAGTGAATCATTATGAATTTGCCAAGAAATAATCCACTTTACCACCGTACAGCCATGCCCCACACTCACTAGAACGGTAGAACCTGGACTGTATGATATGTTCTGTATGTAAAATAGAGAAAATAAGCAAGATGCGCAGTCTCATGCAGCCTTAGTGAAATATAGCGCGTCACAGCAATGAACTAAAAATAAAACCACCCTTGAAATGCTGGCGATCTTAATTTTTTCAGCCTACACTGACTGAGAATAATGTTGCACTATTTTATTAACAAATAATTAGAATGTTTTTTTTCCCTTCAACACATTCATCATTACTTTTGCCTGTGCAAGTTTTTTGCGCGCGCTTGAGCGCGAAGGCATCTATTTTCAGGTGCAAGATGCCACTTTGGGTGGCACCAGCACACTCTGCCACACCTGTGGCTATGTCCCTGCCACAATAATAATAACAACAACAACGACAAAATAATAACAAAAAATAATAATAATAAGACAGGCCTACTTTGACGTTGCAATAAAAAAGTATTAATTATCAAATAAATATTTACAATAGGCTAAAGGCATATATTAAATTAAAATAGGAGAAAATCCAATAGAAACAAATGGTACCATTTATTATAGCCCCATGCAGGGTCCATTGTGTTCTTACAACCATTAAATAACTAAGTAAATAATAATAATAACAATACTAATAATAATAGGCCTAATAATAATAATAATAATAATAATAATAATAATAATAATAATAATAATAAATTATTATTTTATACAGAGTAGGCTATTATTTAGGCCTACAATAGCTCTGAAACAATCATGTAAACCAGGTGCTGCTCGGAAATGGCTTTCTTTGCTCAGCATCAGGTGCACAGCAGCAAGAAGCTTGGCAGTGAACTATGACCTTATTTTAATGACAAATGTCTAAGAATACTGCTGATTTACGTTTTTATTTAATTTATACATACGTAATGAATGTAAGCCTGCTAACTGTGTGTGGTTCAAATGATAGAATATGTAAACTTTGTTTATATATATAATTAAATAATAATAATTAAAAGCCTGCGTGTAAGGCTTTTATTTTGAGGGTGACGTCACGAGCGCAGATTTGGTTAACCAATTAGAGGAAAGTGGGCGTTTCAGCACCGCCTACATGTGTAAAATGAATTTTAAAGTCGTTTATCCGTTTTCCTACCCTAAACCAAAAAACGAAAATCCAGCCAAAATCTCGTTTTTTCGTTTTCTCGTGAGCAAAAGAAAAACGGAAAAACGGCCGTTTTCTCCATTTCCTTTATTCCGTTTGAAAATGGAAAACAAATGAACAAAACGTACACACGGACCATATTTTGACTCATTATTTCGTTTTGGTTTTGTGTTTGTTTTAATATTTCGTTTTAAGTTAATAAGCAGAATAACAGATGAGTTTCCGTTTTTTCTGCCAAAAGAATAAACAGAAAAACGAAATATTCATCGTTTTTCTGATGTTTCGTTTTCCGTAATAAAAGGAATAATCAAATGAACGGATGATACACGGACCCTAAATACACAGCGTTGACAACAATATACCCAGCCTCTGATAAAAGCAAACAGACACAGAGCAGATGTAAACAACCGAAGGAGGCCAAACATGAATGAATGCAGAACAATGACTGCTGAACGACATACTACGCTGCACAAATTCGACATGTGACAGCAATATATTTGATTCAGGCTTCAAATGTTTAACAAAAGAAATAAACAGCACTTCTACCTGAAACCTCTCCACATCTCGCGTGTGTATAATATGTTATAAGGAAACAGCGGCGGCGATGCGGCACTAAACACAACGCCAAACAGCGATACTTACTGTAGTCCAGATCATCCATCTTGGGGGCTTTGCTTTTAGGCATATATGTCTCGGAATCGAATGTCATTCAATAACCGAGAGATAAGGATATATATAAATATACCCCACTAACGAAAAGGAAATAAATAAATATCAAGGCGGAGGACCGAAAGGACTCAGACAAAGGAGGAGTTGAGAGCGGAAGTTACGCCTGCCAGTGAAAAAACCCGACCTGGAACTGCGGCCATTTTGGTAAGGGCTAATTCTGTGTATTTTCATTTATTGTTTCTCTTGTCTTTGCCTCATAATACATATTACTTACTTGCTATTACTTGTACGTATACACAACTTTTAAACAAAAAAGGTTTAGTGTTACGCTTTCCCTTAAACGTCTGTAATTCAATAACCATGAAGTTTAGACACCGTAAACGTAACTATAATTTAAAACATCTATTTTGAAAATAATTCAGTTCTTTGTTTATGTTTACGATTGTGTTTTACTTCCTGACCCGATGATAGCAATTTGTCGCTGTTGGTCAAACACTCAACTGAAATGTAGGCTATGCTTAACTGTTCAGTATGGCATGATCATAGCTAAAAAAAGTTATTCTTTGTTTCTAGAAAATAAATGTTTAAAATGCTATACAATGTTTAAAATAATACACATTAGTCTACCTAGTTTCCACACCAAATATATATAATTCAGTATGCTACGTTTCCTAGCTAGCATAGTAACAACTAATGCATTCTGAAATTGTAGCTGTCCAAATTAAACATTAACAACCGAAAACACAAGAGCAGGTTAGCTGTATTATGAGACTTTAGTTATACATTTGTATAGTAGCATTGTTTAGTTAGTCAAATTTGACGACTGGTTATAGCTAATTGTGGTGATTTTGGTTTTATATTTGCATATGTGTTCGTACATCCGAAAAGTATTTTTTGCAAATTCTAGTGGAATTGGAAAGCAACCAATGCTATCAAAGTTCAGCATTGTTCACATAAATAGTGATAATGTTGATTTGAAGTCATGTGCAATTTCAGATCGATTCAGAGTAGCGTGGTAAACAATATAAGGATCATGTCACAAGTTGTCAAGGTGTGCTCATGACAGTATGTCATTGTAATTCATTTTTATTAGCCTTTTACCTGCTGAAAAAAACGGCCTAAAGCAGCCTAGACTGGCTAGTTGGTTGACCAGCCAGGTTTTAGAGGGGTTTTGGTAATTTCCAGCCTGGTCTTAGCTGGTCAGGTTAGGAAATGAACAACTAATAGCTGCTTGACGAGCCTGGTAAAAGCTGTACATAGCTGGTTTTAGCTGGACTCTCAGCCTTGCTAGGCTGGTCAAGCTGGTTTTAACTGATCATCTCCCAGCCTGACCAGCTAAAACCAGGCTGGAAAGGGCTAAAACCAGCCTGGAAATGGCCAAATCCCCTCTCAAACCAGACTGGTGGACCATCTAAAACCAGCCAACCAGCTTAAACTAGTTTAAGCAGGTTTTTTCAGCAGGGTTTTTATTGAACACCAATGTGCAAATATAAATCTAACTTTTCTTCAATCTGGTTTTACAGTAGGCTAATTAGATTATATAAATAGACCGTAACCTATAAATATGATGACATTCTGTGAGTGGATCATATTTAGCCACTTGATTGTGCTTATGTAACTCTCTAAATTTCTTCTCATTTTAGTCTTTTGTTGTGTCTGCTTTGGAAGAACTGCTTTGTATTCTACTATAAAAATGCGCAATAATGAGCCTGATGATTCCTCTCACATTTGCTGATATGCTGTAAGTATCTGGGTTTACAGTAGGCTAACTAGATTATATAAATAGACTCTAACCTATAATTATGATGACATTGTGTGGGTGGATCATATTTAATCAGTTGATTGTGCTTTTGTCTAAATTTATTTCCATTTTTAGTTTGCTTTGGGAGGTGTAGTCTACTATAAAAATGCAAAATAATGAGCCTGATGATTTCTCTCACATTTGCTGATATGCTGTAAGTATTTAGAGTAGCTTATGCAGATTTGTTTGACCCAAGTACGACAGCAGAACATACTTTATACTTAGACAACAATATTTATTATTTCCTACATTCAAAAAATCGTATAAAAAATGAAAGTAAGAATAAAATAGAATCGTCAAGGTATAAGTGCATTTGTCTTCAGATCTTAAAATGTTCTTTAAAAACATAAATACATCAAGTATAAAATCAAAAAAAAAATAACAAAATGTCATAATTTACAAGTTACACTGTAACTGTAAGCTGGCAGATATTACAGCAGAATAAGCTTATTTTATCAAGATGTAACAGTATTATGAACTATATGACAAACAAAAGGAGACATATTTGGAGCAATACAGTACTAGTTAATTTGGACTAAATGCAAACAAAATCTATAATGGAAATACAGTATATGTGTATGTGGAGATACAGTGAGTTCACTTTACTCTGAATCAATCAGAATAATACTTGCTTTTATTAAGGGCACTTGGTGTTACAGGGATCTCCTGATTGAAAGAGTCTATAAACACTAACCAAAGGGAACATCGACAAAGCGCCTAACATAGAGCCAAGCTGCACCACAGCTCCACACCACACGAGGGCGCTGTGGCCTTCATCTCGCAGGATCACACCAATAATCACCTTCACATAGGATAGAGAGAGGACAAATATGACCCAGGTTATGACCTAAAGACGAAGGCAGAAAAAGAGCAGAGACATTTTAAGATTAGGTATGCTAAGGCAAGGTACATACCAGAGAACATAACATCTAGAGTCTTACAATGAGTGCTGCTCCGAGGTCATCGTTGATCAGCAAAGGACAAGGACTTAGTGCTGCCATGGCCATTATATATGCTCCAAACCCTGTTCCTGTTACTGTCAAAACACCCATCAGCACCAGAGACCTTGGGAGTATTTAAAGAAAGCATGTCAGCCAGTCAAAAGTTTCTTATTAGTTGCATGAATGTGACTTAACCATTGTGTCTCCAACATGATTGACAGAGCTATAGATTTCAGCTCCACCCTAATCAAAGACAACTGAACAAGCTAATCAAGGGCTGTTTCTCAATATGCGTTCTTCAGCGGTCTTGCGTCCTCGTGTTCTCATGCAATGTCATCATCAGCTGCCTAAGTTCAGTTCCAATACTCAAGACCGCAAGTACGGAGGACGCGTGAAACTTCCCGGATGTGATCTTGATATCGAGGACGCACTGATGCAGACTTGAGCACCGAACTCGCTCTGGAAGTCTCAGAAGTCATTGCGACTGGAGGTGGGAAGCGCAGCAATTTAGATATTATTAAAGTTCAGAGATATCACTTATTTACCTCAGGAGTTTCCCTAAAGGAAACGGTGAAAGTAAACATAACCATGAACATCTTAATATAGGAATAAACACATTAAGGGTGTTTGTTTGCTGAAATTGGTATTAAAATGTGTTTTTTTTATATTGTGCAGAGTATATTTATAATGTTTTTATGCAAAGTATATATTTTGAAGAGGGGAAAAACAATAAATCGTTGTATGAGTGCTGTAATGTTTAAATAATTTCCATTTAAAACACGTGAAGGTCACGTGACCATCAGGAAGAACGCAGCATCTTAATTCTCAAAGGACGGTTTCTCTGCCCTCGCGGTCTCCTGAGTTCCTTCTTCCGAGGACACCTGGCAAGACCGATCTCCACAAGAACACAAGACTGTTCTCTGCGTTCTTGGAATTAAGAAACAGCCAAGGTGTTCAGGGTAAATGGACCCTTTTCACATTTCCGGGTTTCTCAACAGCAGAAGTTGTCATAGTTGGTTAACTTAGAGTGCAGTGAATGGGAGAGTACAACAAATATATTGTTTACAATTCTATTTGCTTATATTATAAAAGAAAAACTCAACGATGGTGTTATCAAGACTGTCATAAAAACATAATTAGAAACGCCTCGCATAAGTGGTAATATTTTTTTTATGTGATGCAAAGATGATTTAATACCAATGCTAACTTGCAGCAATTCATAACTTTTTGATTTAGTGGCTAATTTCTATGAATTCGTACAATCTCATTCATACAATTTAAAACGATTTGCTTATTCCAAAATGACAGTTGGGTTTGGTGTCACACCTTTAAAATTGTACATTTTCGTACAACTGAACTGAATTCGTACAAATTAGCCACTAAACTGACAAAATGTAAAATAGTTAAGTTTCCTTGTGAGATCAGGCTGTATAATACATACAAAATACATATAAATGTACATGGTTGTTGTTGTTTTTTTTTAAATCAAAATAAAAAAATCTTTCAAGGATTTAAGATGCTGATGACTGTTAAACACGTCATGCCAGTCTTGTAAAAAGGGTCTATGGGTTGTTTTCAGACGCATCATCAATCTTCCAAATTGGAAGCACTGAATATAAACAGTTCCACTGAACCAAGTTCAATTAGCATATTTTTCTGATTTTTGTTGCTCAAAATGATCAATTATTGTCTTAATTTTGGTGTACTAATCTATCAGCCTGGGAAAAAAAAAACATTTAGAGCACTATACTTCCAAAACTTATAACAAATTAAGTAGACATGAGAAAAAACAATTTGTGTAAGGAACACAAGGGTCTGTAGCCAAACTGCAGCAGGATTTCGAGAACAAGAGTCTTGACAACATTCATGTTTGCTCTTATTTTGTTAAGTAGGTGAAATATTTAGCAATTATCTTAATTAATTAAATTAATTAAAGTTTCCCCAAAATGTGAATTTACACACCATTTATTAACCCCCACGTAGTTCCAAACCTTTATGAGTTTCTTTATTCTGTTGAACTCAGAACAAGACATTTTGAAGAAACCTAAAAATACGATCTTTGACTTCCATAGTAGGGGAAATATGATACTATGGAAGTCAATGGTAAGGTTTTCAGCTTTCTTTAAACTATCTTCTTTTGTGCTTAACTGAAGAAAGAAACCTATAAAGAATTGGAACAAGTAAAGAGTGAATAAACGACCACTTTTTTGGTTAACAGTCCATTAAATGAGTTTCATTAGCAAGTTCAGGTGTGTATAAAAATTGTTAAACTCTGCCAGAACAGGTTTGACCACCATTGGTCTAATCAAATGCTGCATCTGAAATTGCATACTTCCATACTTTATAGTATGCTAAAAACAGTATGCAAGCCGAGTAGTATGTATGAATTCATAGACTAGTGCGAGTGATTTACATGTTAAGTCAATGCAAACGCGTGAATGGACATCTTGTGGCACGAATGACGCGATTTGCACGAATGGCGCGGCGCAAATTGAGCGTTTCGCGCGAATCACTCGAGTTCGAGAATCTGAACTTCAGCGGACATTCGCCGCGTTAACCAATCAGGAGCTTGCTCTTGTGGGGGCATGATTGTGATGTATCCACTGTTGTGGGTGTCCCAGGGGAAATCCTCCAGCCGACACCGACAAGAAGTTCATCAAACTGGGCTGGGCTGAAAGCCTCTGTCAGCCAGGTTCAGTTTCTGGAGGAGTTTATGAGCTTACAGAGCTGGATGCACCTCTGAAAGGATGTAGTGGACTCAAACACAGCCATAAACATATCGACGCTGTTTATCAGCCTCCATAAAATACATAAACACAGTTATTTTCTTCATAAAATCCTTGTTAGCCCTTTAGCTATGAAGCTAGAGTCACGGGGCAGACAGAAGTCCTGCCCATCACGCGAA
This sequence comes from Danio rerio, assembly GCF_052040795.2. Lineage (NCBI taxonomy): Eukaryota > Metazoa > Chordata > Actinopteri > Cypriniformes > Danionidae > Danio > Danio rerio. The sequence goes on along the minus strand of NC_141036.1, from coordinate 5,860,596 downwards.
TCCGTGTCTGTCCTGAAGTGAATTTGACGCGTGAATGATGCGGGGTTTGACGCGCGAATAAAGCGAGTAAACTCAAATGTTCACGCGGCAATTTACATGCGAATAGCGCGATTTATTCGCGCGTTCCGTGTCTGGTGTGAACGTAGCATAAGAAAAACAGTATGCGAGAAGTTCCCGGATGACCTACTACTTTTAGCGAGAGAACCCAAGAGAATTAATTAATGAGATTAAAGCGATGCAACTGATAAGTAGGTTACGTAATAATGATAAATGGCGGATTTAGTACGTCCGAGTTCCATTCATACTACTCACATTTATACTATAACATTCTCTTCTAACAGTGGTGTAGTAAACTTGCATTCAAATGTAATACCTACTAAGTAGTAGGCGATTTAAGACATAGCCAAAGTGTGTTATTATTCTCACCTGATTGGTACAAACATGGCAATGAAACAAGCCACTGGATTGGCAACTGAGGACAAGGTGGCTGCAAGATGATAAGCATGATTTCCATATGGCAAGCAGGAGTAAGACTGGACAGACGGCAGAACTGCATTGGTCAACGCATTTACCCAGGCCAGAACTACAAAAATAAAGACCAGCTCTGTTCTGCTGTAGGTTCCTTTCCCAAATGAGCTACGCTGTTTAATCGCCGACCCCTCTGGGAAATCTAGCATGGGCCTCTGTTCTGGAGTTTCATCGTTTGGGGATTGACTTAAATCAATCTTCTCCACCCGCCGGGAATCGTCAATATAACCTTTCATGCTCTTGTGTTCTCGCGCCACAGCTGGATGCAAGTTGAGTAACAAAAAAGCCCCCAGACACACCATCATCATCGCACTGAGGAATAGGAAGAAACCTTGAGTGGAAAAGTTGGCTGGCTGATAGTGTGTCTCTAGCAAGCTCTGGGATATGTTCCCTAAGCTAAAGTTTGCATTCGCACTTGCATTTTTACAGTGCACCACTCCAACACCTTGGACGAGAGCCACCAAAGCCGGAACCAAACCGCTGAGACCTTCTCCGATGAAATAAGTGGTGAGATACTGAGGCTGCAGACGCATCATAAAGGGCAGGAAGGTGACGGATGATGTGCAGTCCACCACAGACAGCAGAAAACTGAGTGACAGTAATGCAGCGCTGTGTTCTCCATCTCCAAAAGTAAGTGTGTGCTTCCAGAGGAAGGCCAGGAGGAAGGTGGCCACCACACCGACAGCCACTATGGTGTAGATAACAGGCCGCTCGTCCAGCACGCCCGGTCTGAAGCGATGCATGAGCGTGATGAACAGAGGCCCGATGTTGGCCATCTGGATGATGATGGTGAGGTAGGAGGGCAGCAACCAGCCCTCTGGGATGGCAGTGACGATCAGAGGAAGCTCCACCCACATCCCGTTGATGGCCACCCATGATCCAATGCCAAAGAGGCAGGCCAATACGTGCGTGAACAGCGACATGATGTCCACACCTCTAAAAGGCAACAGGTTTTTAAAGGTTATCTGAAAGATGGAAGCACAGGTAAAGTGGTTACTTTAATATCAGCTCCTTTTTCAATTGGTCTTCATACATCGTTTGTTTATATTTATGCATGTGTACATATACATAAATTACATTGACTTGCCTAAAGTACACCTATGATGCAAAATCAACCTTTAAAGATGTTTGGACAGAAATCTGTGAAAGTTTAGTGTGTACACAGTCAAATTGGGGTGATATAAACAGAATTTTTAAAATTATTTTTTTAGATATCTGAAAATGAAATCAGGATCCAACACCCAGAGGTTTTGAGGATAATTGCACCTTAACGTAGCAGTGTGGATTTTCCCGCCCATGGATATTTGTTTACAGGTGCGTATTATCATGTCCACAGGATATGCAAAGAAACTGGAATTAAAAGATCTGTTCCAACTATCTGTGATCAGCTGCATTTCTAGGAGTTTTACAAGTTTAAAATGTTTTGAACCCCTTCAGACACTGTGTCCATTACAATGGACATCACATGACAATTTTTCTGAAATTTGGAACAAAATTCATGTCTGAAGGGGTTAAAACAGTGCATGTTAACCCTTTAACTATCCCACCAAAAAAAATTTTTGGATTGCATTTCTTAACTCTTGATGTCGCTAGTTAACACACTCAATGCATATTTTCAACACATCCCATAATTCCTAAAATATCAGCCACTACCAAAAGGTTAATATGTCTATTTATGGTAAACGTACCGTACCTAATACATATACTATGAAAAATCTGACAGTATGAAGTGTAATTTATAAAAAAAAAAAATATATATATATATATATATATATATATATATATATATATATATATATATATATATATATATATATATATATATATATATAAATCATTTTTGAAAGCTAAACCATCTTTATTTTTTGAAGTATGCCATAAAATAGTTCAAATTCTCATTTAACATGTTTTCTTGTTTATTATTTTTACAATAAAACCCAAAATCAAGTAGTAGTGCAACAGGATTATGTTTGTTTGAATTTTTTTTTTTTTGGTAAACCAACAATGCTGTGTTTATAAAGCCATTTTTTAAAACACTCATTCTTTAAATGACTTTAACAGTCATTATTTAAAACAGTCAAAACATCGTCAGCCATTTGGTAGATGGGCAGTTAAAGGGTTAAGGTGTTTAATTTAATATTATCTCCTTGTTTATTGGTCTTTAAGCACTGTCTGTTTGTTTTATCAAATCTCACTCCTTTACCTGTGTCGTTCACTTTCTTATTTATGTATGTGTACTCTTCATAAATTGTGCTGACATGCTTTAACAGTGAGTCTTAACCACTATCCTGGAGTTCTCACAACACACAGCACATTTTGTATTTCTTCCTTGCCTGACACACCCTTTTCCACTAATGAGCTGAAAATATCTCTAAAAGAGTAAATAAAATTTACTGCATGATAGCTCATTGCGAGCATTAGTTCCAAGTTTGTTGTTTGTTTGTTGGAGCTGTGGTCTTAGGAATTGTTGAACTATGTTGGTAATGATGGAATTCACATAGTTAAAAACCACAGTGGACTAAACCACAGAGCAGTTCTTTTGGGAAATCATCATATTTTAGAACAGGGGTGTTCAGTTTACCCCAGAGGGCCAATTTCATGTAGAATTTGGCTCCAAAACACCTGCCTAGAAGTTTCCAGCAATCCAAAAATCCTTGATTGACTGGTTAAGATGTAACCCTTCTGTGGTCTTCTGTGAAAGTATATATATATATATATATATATATATATATATATATATATATATATATATATATATATATACACATACATACATACATTATATATATGCATAGCTCAATATTAAGAGTTTAATACATGGAAATGTTTATGAAGCCTCAGACATTGTTTCCTCGTTCTCATGTAAATGAGTGTAAAATCCCTGTGAAAAACAGGCCAATCAGAACAAAACACCAACTCTGATCCTCCACACTGGATCATTAATATGTACGGATATACGCAAGACTGCGTTAGATTGGCCAGTAACTCCTAGCAAAGTTACAACAACGACAACAAATTATCCCTTTTTAAATTTATTTAAGTGTATATTAAACGTAATATACATGTGGAACTCTTATTTTGAAATCGGGAGAGAAACAGCAGGGTTATTTACAGCTAAACTTTACTGGAAAGCAACCCTGTAGAAGCCTATTAAGACACCTTTATCTAGGTGATATTTGCATCATTATACAGTTGAAGTGAGAATTATTAGCCCTCTTGAATTATTATTTCCCCCCTATTTCTCTTTAACTTAAAGAATTTTTTTTTTAAATACATTTTTACATTTCTAAACATGATAGTTTTAACAACTCTTTTCTAATAACTGATTTCTTTTATCTTTCCCAAGATGACAGTGCATGATATTTTACTAGACATTTTTCAGGACACTAGTAATCAGCTTAAAGTGACATTTAAAGGCTTCACTAGGTTAATTAGGCGAGTTATAGTAATTAGGCAAATAATTGTGACAAGGGTTTGTTCTATATACAATAAAAAATATATTAACAGGGGCTAATAATATTGACCTTAAACAGTTTTTTTAATTTTTTATTTAAAAACTACTTTCATTCTAGCTTAAATAAAAAAATAAGACTTTCTCCAGAAGAAACAAAGGAAATAGTGTTTATAAATCCCTTGCTCTGTTAAACATAATTTAGGAAATAAAAACAATTCACTAGAGGGCTATTAATTTTGACTTCAACTTTATATATCTATGTTCCCTTAGCAGTTATATACAAGTTCCCTATGACATTTCTCTTTTGTGTATATTTCCTGAAATTCTGCATTGCATCAGAGACGTCACATGACCCGTCCCATTCAAACTTACTACTAAACCCAAACAGCAGCACAGGTTACTCATAAACTCACAATACTACACCAAGAGTTCCTGTAATCACCTTCCAATTCAGCACAAACTCCTTCCTTATGACATAACCATTTCCTTATGCTTGATTACACGATCATTAAACCAGTTTGTGTTCATACCAGCAGCTAAGGACTATTCCCTGCCCTTGAATCTCCTTTTGCCTCATCGGTTCACAAAACACCACTCAGACACACACATACATACATCCCACCTGATTCTCCTGAGGTTTCAGTACATTGTGACAGCACTTTCTTCAGCCTTCAGTGTGTGAGTTTGAGCTCTGTTTGTCTCGCTCTTATATACCAGATCCTCAGCTCTCTCTCTTTCTCTCTCTCTCTCTCTCTCTCTCTTGAAATGAATTCACCTGACGGTAATAAAAGCAGGCAGGCGCAAGCTGTGTGAAGTAGGGGTCCTTTATCCCAGTGGGCGAACATTCAAAAGCATGTGCTCAAAGAGACTGAACAGGGAAAGCATGACACAAAGACTCCTCCTACTCCTCTGTCTCTCTCTCTCCTAACAACCTTGACACAGCACAAAACCGGAAGTGGTGTTTATTACATGACACAGTCTGAAGCAGCACCACCTCCTGACATTCAAATGATCCTTTAAAGAGACAGTTCTCCCAAAAATAAAATGTCCTCATTAATCACAATCAAGTGGCTGTAAACTAAAAACACCATATCATTTGTACTCAGAAATTGTATATATTGTCTTTGTTGAAAGCTATTCCTGTTGGTTTGGTTCAGCTGAAGGGGAATAGAGTGGAGGAACTATGACGTCAATTTGTAGGCAAAAACCCAGAAGTGAGTTCCGGTTTCCTCGTCCTAAAGTCAATGGATTTTTTCAATGGGATTTCGCTTAAATCGCTTACCCTGCTAAAAAATCCAGCTTAAACCAGCCTAGGCTGGTTGGCTGGTTTTAGCTGGTCAACCAGGCTGGTTTTAGAGGGGTTTTGGCCACTTCCAGGCTGGTTTCCAGCCTGGTCTTAGCTGGTCAAGCTGGGAGATGACCAGCTAAAACCAGCTTGACCAGCCTAGCCAAGCTGGGAGTCCAGCCAAAACCAGCTATATCTAGCTTAAACCAGGCTGGTCAAGCTGGTTTTAGCTGGATTTGGCTGGTAATTTTCCAGCCTGACCAGCTAAGACCAGGCTGGAAATGGCTGGAAACCAGCCTGGAAGTGGCCAAAAACCCTCTAAGACCAGCTAAAACCAGCCAACCAGCCTAGGCTGGTTTAAGCTGGATTTTTCAGCAGGGTATGGTTCGGGGCTAACACAAACTCAATATACCTTTATGTTTTATTCTACGACATAAAACACATCCGTTACATCACACTCATGATTTTTTTTTTTTATCGGTGTACGCTTTTTTAAAAAGACGGTTGCTATCAAGTTGCTTAATGGGACTACAGGCGGTGTGGGAGACATTATACGTCATCGAGCTGATCTGGAGCGCAGCTCGCTTGTGTTGAACATTTGGATTGGTCTGTGATTTAAGTATTTTCATGAATAGTATTTTATAGTTCGTAGTATTTTTCTAATTGGGAATTCATATTGTGTGTAGATGATAATTCTTCACTTGTTAAGACTGTCGAGACAGATTAATTTGTTGATCATTTGTTTTAATTAGACGGCATTGTGAAGATACTGATCACCAGTGCAGCCTGTCTCTCTCCTGCTCTCAGGAATGCAAACGTGTGAATAAATGTGTAAAAATACAGACATTCACTGTCATTTTAACGTGATCAGGTGATTTTTTTTATCTGTTTTTTTCTTCATTTGAGCACATTTTACTCTGTCATAACTGCAGTATTTACACTGCTCCCTAAAATGTAAAGCATATGTGACAGTATTGGGCTGCTTTTCACTGTACGTCGTGTTGTAAAAAGAATATTGAATGTTGCTCTGTGTCCATGATGGAACTTGCAGGAATATAGACTTGTCCCTCACGCCTCATTTCTGTCGTCTGTTAAGGTAAGCAGGCTGTGTGCACGCGAGCGATACACTTATTTAAATATGTCTTATGATAATACTATGTAGGCACATTTAGACACACAGTTTTAAAACTTTTAAAACCGTGAAGAAAAACAGATCATTTTCCCAGGTAAAAACCATCCAAAAGGCATGTAGGTCTATGTGTTTTTGCTTATTTATTTGTTTATAATATATAGCATGGATTATAATATAATAAACAGTGAGATTAACTCTTTGTCATGGACATTATTTCTAAAAATAAGCGTGAAAAGTTGCGTGTAGCAGGGTGGTGCTGATGTCACAGGCGAGCATCCTAAGTTGCTGTAGTCCGTTTATAGCCTAATGTTAGCTTTTCAGTTTTTGCGTTTACTTTTAAAATCCAAAAGTGCTCAAAGTTGTATTTTCGTGTGAGGATTATCCGGCTGGACAAAACGTTAAGTGTAATGAACAGTGTCAACACAAAGCTTACTACTTGCAATCTTCGAAAAGCCTATGGGAAAATCCTATTGGGATTTTATCGAGGTAACCAGTTTTATGCTAGCAGCCGATTAGCCTACAAGGTGACGTCATAGTTCCTCCACTCTATTGGGTTATTCTTGTGTGATATCAAGATTGGGCAATCTTATTCTTTTTGGTATTAATTTTACTGGGCAGAGGTGTAATAATAAAACTTTAAGAATATTAGTAAATACACAGCTTTTCACTTCTAAAGTTAGGAAGAGACAGAGACCCCTTGTTTTTGATTTTCCTGAAGACAAGGTGGTTCGATTTCGAACAAGATTTCTCTCTTTTCCACTTCTAATGCAAAAGAAGGTCATTCATTCATTCATTTTCTTTTTGGCTTAGTCCCTTTATTAGTCAGGGGTCGTCACAACCGAATGAACAGCCAACTTATCCAGCAAATCCTTTACGCAGCGCATATCCTTTCAGCCGCAACCCGTCACTAAAAAACAGCCATACACACTCATTCACACACATACAATACAGGGAATTTAGTCTACCCAATTCACCTATACCGCTTGTCTTTGGACTTGTGGGGGAACACCTGGGAGCACCCGGATGAAATGTATGTATAGAAAAGAATGTATGTGGCATTTGCCTGGGCATTTTTGCAGTAAATAACTGTAAAATTGCAGCAAAGTCTAATGCTACGTTCACACCACCAGACACGGAAGAAGCGTCAAGCATGAGTGATGTACATGTTATGCAATGTAAAGACACGAATAGACATCCTGCACAAATGATTTGTCAGGAGTTGAGCGTCTTGCACGTTTGACGAGCTTAACGCGCAAATACCTCAAGTTGGAAAATCAAAACTTCAGCAGCTGGTTTACGACAGAAAGTTTCAGTCAACGTCATTCTCGCTCAAGAAAAATGTTTATAGTAAAGCTGTCTGGGTCGATCACATATTATATGAGAAGCACTTCTCACAAAACAGAAGCTTTATACACATAAATACTGAACATGATTTGATTATAACTGCAGATCAATGACAATAGCCTACTGTAACATCTGCGATTATATAAAATAAATAAATAAATGCAACATATATGAACACATACAGCCCCATACAGTCTCCGATATGTTACCAACTAAAGAAAAACTACCAACAGCATACATTCAGTCCTTATTTGGGTTAAAAAACAACACAAAATATAGCCCACAATCAGAGCAAACCTCTCATATATGTCTTCACCAGCACAAGTAATTCTGTCATTTCGAGTTCATAATAGTCCAAAAGGCGATGATAAACATGGCAGTTTGTTCATGGTTCAGGTTGCTGACACAATTTGCTCTTGTGTTTTTCCGCGCATCACTCTCGAGTTTGTCCTTTTCTTTTCTAAAAGGATTGGATGTCGGAAGAACTTCGATAATCATGAACACGTTATTATCATCAGCTCAAGAAGTTCCTTATTTCAAATATAGATGCCTCATAAAACAAAAACAGGACACGGCAGGTTTTGTTCTTCTTGGCTTTGTGGCCGTTCATCAAGACTCGGCTGTGTATTCAAAACATGGCGGTTCCTTTGTTTTCGTTCTCCTGCTTCTGCGAGTGATGTATCTCTGGAAACCAATAGCGGGTTACCAAAAAGTGGTACGGTACAGTTCTCTTTTACTGTAGGTACCTTTTGAGAGTGGAAACGGCCATGAAAGCTTACCGAACCGGACCGTACCAATCAGTGGAGACGGGCCTTTAAAGCACAGCTACTCTCTCAATTAAATCCATGTTAGCATTTTAGCAACGAAGCTAGAGTCCCTGGGCAGACAGAAGCTCCGCCCATGACGCTAATCTGCATCTATTGCTTAGTGAGTTTGATGTGCGAATACAGCGAGTAAACTCTAACCGTAAGCTCACACCGAAAGCGGCGAGAGCGTCCAAGGTCGCTCTGGCAGCCCAGGCGACAACGGTGTCTGCCTTAACCTCCGGCAGCGGGGGCGTCAAAACTCGCTACATTGATCTCAAATTTAAAGGAGCCGTTGCAGCATATCAGTTACATTCCTGCATAAAACATGTTTCTAGCGTGAAAATGTTGCGCACTTCTTATCAAATTCATATAACATTGGAAGATCAAGTTGCGTATGGTGTGGCTTTGCTCTATTTATCAAATATCCGTCCATATGTCTGAAATATCCTGAAGCAGCTATACTGTTTGTCTGTCACGTCGCATGAGATTCCCACTTTTTTAAGATAAATATAACATTAATGCACATCAGTAACTCGCCAGTAACTTATTTAATGCATGTTCCTGTTAGAAAACATTGTAAATAATTAGAAATCCGGCGACCGCAATCATCAAACCCTTGGAAACAACTGTGGTTGGAACCAAAGTTCACAGGTCTGTGTTCTCTGAACTCCTATTAAGCGGTGGACGTCTTTATTCTGATTGCTTGCCACTGAACCGCGTCATAGCTCATTACCATAAAGTTGACTTGATTTCAACTCTCCTCGACGCCCACGCTGGTGAAGACACGTCGTGCTGCTTTTCGCCGCTTATCGCCGCCAGCTCTCATTGAAAATGAATGACTTCCGGCTACTTTGACGCTCTTGCCGCTTTCGGTGTGAACGAACGGTAAATGTTCACGTGTCTATTTATGCACAAATAGCGCGATTCGTGCATGCTACCTCTGGTGTGAACAAAGCATTAGTGTATCCCATGACGCCATGCGAGAGAATTAAAGAATGGAAGTGAAGCAACACAACTGACACAAGTAGGTCATGTGATAATAACAAATGGCGGATGTGGTGCATTTAAATTTCCTTCATACTCCTCACATTATATAGAACATACTTTTCTAACAATCGTGTAGTAAAATGAAATGTAGCTACACAAGTTGTAGGTGATTTCGGATGCACCCTCTGTTTTTGTTTTGATCTGTCACTCCACACACTGCCCAATTATATTTTAAAAACTGTGACTAGCACAGTAGCAGCCGCTGAAATGAGATGCAGTTTCAGAGTTATCAAAATTTATGTGAGGTGGTTTTTAATTAGCAAATAATACATATACATCAAAAAAGCAAACATTAGCTGATTAGCCATAAGATGATGGTTTCTACTCATCAGCTTTGAGTAGAAACCATGTGATTGGATTAAAAGCAGTGAACACTGTCTTCATCCACCTGCTTCTCAAGAAATACTTTCATACAGTACAGTAGTTATGTAAAGCTGCAGCTGCGCTGAAGTATGTCAAAGGTCATACATCACTGAATTACAGCTCAGTGAGATCCTGAAAGCTTTTATTGTCACCTACACTCATGGGAAACACAATTACACATTATTTACCCTCTCTGAGAAACAACTGGCATTTGAGAAAGGAAACGGTGAAAGAAGGAATTGTTTGTGTGTTCTGACTTCAGTAGAGCTGCTCTAATTACTGACTGATTATGCTGATGATCACCGTTAATATTCATTTGGATAACATTTCATTCATCATGCTCTAAATCCATCGCAATCCATCGTTAGCTCAATTATGGACAATTATAAACTCATCTGTTGAATTAAAAAGTGTCATTTAAGTTTAATTAAAACAACTAACTCAATGGATGGGTTTGTCCATATTTCACCCAACATCTTATTGAAAGTGAAATGATTTTGATCATTTGAATTGATTATTTTCACTCAGGATATCTGCCTCCTTAAATATATGTATATATTTTTGTCTTCATTCACATTTTGGGGTACATTTGAACGAAAATATAGAGAAAAAACTTGTTTTTTGATGGAAAATTTACAGCCTGATTTCACGAGGAAGCGTATGTTATTTAAGCTTATTTATGTATAAGCCCATTTATTTTTTGCCCAATTTCTGTTTAACAGTGGGAAGATTTAAAAAAAAATAAACATTTCTAAACATAAAAGTTTTAATAACTCATTACTAATAACTAATACTAATAAAATTTATTTTGTCTTTGTCATGATGACAATAAATAATATTTTTTCAAGACACTTCTATACATCTTAAAGTGACATTTAAAGGCTTAACTAGGTAAATTATGTTAACTAGGCAGGTTAGGGTAATTAGGCAAGTTATTGTATAATGATGGTTTGTTCGGAAGATTACCGAGAAATACAGAGCTTAAAGGGGCTAAAAATTTTGCCCCTAAAATGGTATTAAAAAAAATTAAAACTGCTTTTATACTATCCGGGAAAAAAAAACAAGACTTTCTCCAGAAGAAAAAATATTATCAGACATACTGTGAAAATTCCCTTGCTCTGTTGAAGAAAAAAATTCAAAGGGGGGGCTAATAATTCTGATTTCAACTGTATGTTTTATCAGTTTAGTGGCTAATTTGTACGAGTTGAGTCGTACGAAAATGTACAAATTTCAAAAGGAGGTGTGGCACCCAACCCCGCCCATAAACCCAACCGTCATTGGGTGATGAGCAAATCATACTAAAGTGTACGAATTAGATCGTACAAATTCATACGAATTAGGCACTAAATTAAAGTTACGAATTGCTTTGAGATTCTGTTGAAAATGTCACACATAATCACAGCTGATTAGTAAAAATGACTAAAAACGTGTCTGAAAAAATGTCTGTAGACAAAAAAAAAAACTGAAAGTTAAGATATTTCTAGGGTACATTTTTATGTACAACGTTGAAACTGGAATGTTTTTCCTTTTATTTTTGATAAAATTGTCATACATAATTACAGTTGATTAATAAAACTGACTAAAACATTTTTGTGTGTGTTTTCAGGTGCTCAAACTCTTCCTGCCACTGAATAAAAACAGAGAATGAAAACAGAGGTTATTGTGACTTTTTATCTCAGAATTGTGTAACACCAACTCACAATTCTGACTCTCAGAATTTTGAGATGTAAATTGGAAATGTTGTCAGAATTGCGAGGTTTAAACTCACAGTTCTGAGTAATAAAGTCGCAATTGCGTTATGTAAAGTTATAATTTTAAATTCTATAAATTATTTTGTCTTATTCCAGCCAATCTAAAAAAAAAATCTGACTTTCTTCAGAAGAACAACACAAGGAAGGAAAACACTGGAAAAAGTTCCTTGGGAAAGATAAAAAATATTTTAAAATAAATTAAAATTTGACAGAAACTCTTAATTTTGTCTTAAATTGTACACAAAGGATGAAACTGACCTGGTGTGTGAAGTCTGTTCTTCAGTGTAGAACCGAAACGCTGCAGAGCTCAGTGTTTTGGCTGATTTCAGAAGGACTGAGCGATTTCTCTACAGTTTCACAATAACAAAGGATTGCTTGACTCAAATGTCAGTCTTTCCTTCAAACTCATATAGTATCCTGTCAACACCTCATGTAAAAATTATTGATTCACTTCCAACTGATACTGAATATTAAATAGGGGGCTATTATCTCCAACTTCTAAAAACATAGACTACCTAAACATGAATTTATTCACAGAATACCAGCTTATACCGCATGACATGTTAATAAACCATCTTTGAACCTGATCACAGATTAAAATCTGAGAAGGTTTTTAATTAACAAAATGACTTTTTTTGTTCCTGTACACATAGCTCTCAAATGACAGAGGAAGACATCTGATATTTTAATGGTGCTTTCAAAGCCTGTTAGAGCTGCACTTTCTGCTGTTACTGTATTGAAAGACAGCTTGACGACTCTATTGGATCAAAATTTCAACAAAAGTATCTCAGTCACAAAGTTTCACACCAAACCATTATTTACATCAATACATTTGTTATTTTTTGCTCAGAAACCATGAAACTTTTAGCGAAAATCTGACCCCCATAATTCTTGAAAACAAATCGATTTCAAGGTGTTTCACTCCTCAAAGTGCTCTGTGTCATCAACTTGATTCTCATATGGTGTTTTTCCTCAGTCTTGTTTTCTCTAAGGCCTCACAGTGAGAGTTGTCAAGATTTTTAATATCCTTGAATGGTCAGTAGTGTGTAAAAACTCAAAGAATGTTGAGGCTTGAAGAGATAAATCCAGCAGAAACACACCCAGAAACAGCTTGCTGGAATACTTAGAGTTAGCACATGTAAAGCAGCTTTAAATAATAGATCTATTCGAAAGCTATTTAATGCGTAATGTACAAGTGAAGTCAGAATTATTAGCCCCCATGTTTATTTTTGTCCCCAATTTCTGTTTAATGGAGAGATTTTCTCAACACATTTCTAATCATAAGTTTTAATAACTCATTTCTAATAACTGATTTATTTTATCTTTGCCATGATGACAGTAAATAATAGTTGACTTGATATTTTTCAAGACACTTCTATACAGCTTAAAGTGACATTTAAAGGCTTAACTAGGTTAATTAGGTTAACTAGGCAAGTTAGGGTAATTAGGCAAGTCATTGTATAACGATGGTTTGTTCTGTAGACTATCAAAACAATATATAGCTTAAAAGGGCTAATGATTTTGAGCTTAAAATGGCTTATAAAAAAAAATTAAAACTGCTTTTATTTAAGCCGAAATAAAACAAATAAGACTTTCTCCAGAAGAACAAATATTATCAGACATACTGTGAAAATTTCCTTGCCCTGTTCAACATAATTAGGGAAATATTTAAAAAAGAAGAAAAAAATCAAAGGGGGGCTAATAATTCTGACTTCAACTGTATGTATTGATGAGTATTGTATTGATCAATTTCTGCCACATTTTACATTAAGGTTCTATTCATTAACATGAACTAACAATAAGGATCTTCTAAAACATTTTCTTAAGATTATTAAAAGCTTTAACAGCATTTGTTGTTGTTAGTTCATCATCAACATTTATTTTAAGATGTGTTAGTTCATTATTAAAATTAGTCAAATTTGCATTTGTTGGCATAATTAAATGGCCAATTTAGCCACTGAATAAAACTGCTTTAGGTCTGTTCAGTGACTTGTCGCTTTTCTTAAACATTGAAATGCTTTATACCTGTATATTTTTAACTACAGTTAACGTTTTAGAATCTTTGCTGTGTTTTTGCTGTTTTGTTTTGTTTTAAGAGTTCACACTTAGCTGATGATTGATTTATAAAGCTTGTTTGGCATTCTGTTCTGGGAGAGAGCCCTGAGCTCATAAGATCCTCGAGCCCGGGGCTCCCTCCCATTGCAAGGCGAGAGGGGAGTTTGAGCTCAGGTAGATCTGGAGAACTCCCCTGCTGTAGTAACTAATGAACAGATAGTGATCACTCTTAAGAGATAACTTCTTACTAGGAGCATGTCTATGGTGCCAATTTGAATTGGTCAATTAACTTAAGCTGCATGTTTTTTGACGGAGAGAAGAAACCAGGGAGAAACCCATGTGAACACGGGGAGAACATGTAAACTCTGCACAGAAATGTCGGCTGGCTTGGTACCAGTGACGTTCTTGCTGTGAAGTAACAGTGGTAATCACTGGGCCACCGTGCCACCCATCTAGGAAAGGGGGGGATTCTTCAAAACGAAGATGGCTGTCATATTGAACTTAGGGTATTTATAATGGCTTAGGAATCGTCTGATTGGTGAATCATAAATTGAATAATGCAGGGCCGGCTGCAAGCAATCATAAGCACGTGAATAAACTTCACTTATTTGTATTTTTGTTATTGTTATTTTAGTTTTAAGCTAAACTAAATGGAAAAAATATATATACAGGTATATATTGGTCCCCTTATTTATCTGGGGTCGCCACAGCGGGGAGACCGGAGCACCTGGAGGAAACACACACCAACATGGGGAGAACATGCAAACTAAACACAGAAATGCCAACTGACCCAGCTGGGATTCGAACCAGCGACCTTCTTGTTGTGAGGCGACAGTGCCACCCAGTTTTAAATGATAACTTTTATTTTATAACTAAAAACTCTGGCATTAACAATGAACAGTGTTTATTTAAACCAGTAATAACCATTGTGAAATGTTAACCTTTTTTTTTTTAAACTAGGCTATACCGCATTTTGCACAAATCAGTTTACAAGCCATTTCATACACAAAATTCTATAAAACATTTTATTTGAACACAATTATAATCACAAGAAATGTTACAGTCTGTGTCTTTCCACACCTAAACTTATACAGCGCTTGACACAAAACCCTAATTAACCTTATTTTACAAGTTCAGAAATGTACAGTAAATAAACAGTAATGCTACACACCATATCATTATATACAGTACAATAGGAGCAGGTGCATAGCAGAAGAGGATCTCTTTCCAGAAACACATTATAGAAACCAGCAGTGATAAAGTCGACAGGAACGATCACAGAAATGAAATGGATGTTGAGTGCCAAATGGATTTTGCATAGATAATCAATCACTTTTTTGATGATCATTTAATATGTTGACATACGGTCCTTTTGCAGCATCGTTTAATGTCTAATAAAAACTGATCATCTCAGGATGCAAGTTGAAGACAAAATTATTAGAGAAATTATTCTTGACAGAGCGAGGCATTTTTCACAGTATTTCCTATTATATATACAGTTGATGTCAGAATTATTAGCCCCCCCTTTGATTTTTTTTTTCTTCCTTTTTTAAATATTTCCAAATGATGTTTAACAGAGCAAGGAAATTTTCACAGCATGTCTGATAATATTTTTTCTTCTTTTTGTTTATTTCAGCTAGAATAAAAGCAGTTTTTAATTTTTTAGACACCGTTTTAAGGTTAAAATTATTAGCCCCTTTAAGCTATATTTAAGATATTTTTCGATAGTCTACAGAATATATATATATATATATATATATATATATATATATATATATATATACATATATATATACATATATATATATATATATATATATATATATATATATATATATATATATATATATATATATATATATATAATTTTTATGATTTTTTTTTTTTTTCTGGAGAAAGTTTTTTTTTTCATTTGGCTGGAATAAAAGCAATTAAATAAAATTTTAGGTCAATATTATTAGCCACCTTAAAGTCATTAAATTATTATTTTTTGATTGGCTATACAGCATATTCATCAGTGTTAAATTCTATGTGTTAAAGCATTTCAGAGTAAAGTGCTTAAATTACAGAGTTAGATTTGGATAAATGAACACAATCAGAGTTCAGAGCTGATTTGATCCAGTGTAAACTCAAGGAGTTGCAGGCAACCAACAGTTGATGGTGGTATTTCCAACAAATACTTGACCAAAAATCTTAATGGAACATAAAAGTCATGCCATTTTTAAAATCCCTTAAAGTTTCAATTTATATTGTTGGCTGCAAGAGTTGACGTGTTTTGTTAATAGAAATGTTTTATAACATACTTGGGATTTTTTTTCTGTCATTTTTGGAGAATTGTTCTATGTAAGTTATTTGAGTTGAAATAACCCTGCTATTTTTCCAGTGCAAAACAGACCACTGTTGTCCAATAATTTGCCTAATTGAGCCTTTAAATAGCTCAGTATTAACATCTTGCAAAACACCTAGTAAAATATTATGTAGTTTCACCATGGCAAAATAAATAAGATATTAAAAAAAAATTATATATATATATGTATATATATATATATATAATATATATATATATATATATATATATATATATATATATATATATATATATATTTATAAAACTATTAGGTTTAAAAATGTATTGAAAGTAGCTTTGTCTTCAATTTTGTCTCAAACTGTGCATCTTTTCAGCCACATTACTGTTATTTTATCATGTTTTCTTCATTCGATGACTCTCAGACAAACACAAATGCGGTAATCCTTAACCCTCAAAACCCATTTCAGCTGATAGAAAATAAGAGAACCGAACTGCATACGCACAAAAAATAAAACACACACATATCTGATATGTATTGGAATCAAATGCTACATCCATAACACTTGGTACAGTGACATAAGAAGAAAAATCACCCAACAACGACAATCGCAGACAGCTTTAAGGCAAACGATGGAAACAGCAGATTTGCCCTGAGCGGCACACACTGTAAAAAAAAAAAGCAGATCACATCAATGCGCTTCTGATTTTGGCTCAAACAAAAGTGATCAAAAGAGCTTCTGTGTGACGTCAGCTAATCTCATTGAGACCTACACTTTCATATCCTCAAAGGAAGTTATTACAACCGGTGGATTTTTGATGACTGCTCAAAAATCAAGAGAATAAAAAAATGAAAGAAATACTTTATATGTGACTCTACACTGGACATTACGCTATATTGTACATTTTACACACAGTAGGATGTAGTTGATACAGTAAACACGAACACTAAAGAACATTCTAAACTGTAAACCATCTCACAACGGAAGAATTCAAGTATTTAAAGACCCCATGAAAATAAAATGCCTTTTCTTATGTGCACCTCAGGTTGTGCTGGAATGATTGTATTCTACATCTCTGAATTTAGGGCTGAAATACACAACACTTATCAATTTATTAATATATAATACACAGCTCTGTGGATGTGGAATACATGGTTTTCTCAAATTTAAACCAATTAAACAAATGAAACAGACTCGTCTGGGTTAGTCAATTCACTAACAGTCAAGATGATTCATAGAACCAGAGCTGTAGTAATCAGTCTGGAATACTTGATTCTGATTGGTCAGGAACAACATTCCAAGGTATGTTATTCCCAGATAACAACCGCTGAAGATAATAACACAGGCTTCTCCGGGAATAATCTTAACCATCAGTAAATACGTTCATGCCTATATTTCTATGTTTATCTACTGTTTGGCGCCATCTTGTGACTGAATAATGTGCAGGTTAGTGTATGCTCCATTCAGCCGTTTTTGTTTCTGTCAGCTTTTTGCATTTAATTAAAAAATTGATACATTTTTACGGCTCAGAACAATGTTTTGTGTCGATTTGTTTTCGTGTTGTGACAACTGGCCATGAAAAAGTGGGATAAAGTACATCCAGGCGGTTGTTTTCACAGAATAAAGCCCTTCGTCTTATACAACAGCTGCCGATAAACCTGTTGGACTTCATTCTGCAAAAATAACTGCTTTAATTCGCACTCTAATTCAAACATTGTGGTTTCCCAAATAAAAACCATTATAAACTGGTTTAATGTGGCCTAATGCACCTTAAAACCACCTTCAGCACACACTACGCACAGGCAAGCACATAAAGCCACAATATAAATGCAACGTGTTTCTTTTAGGAAAACACCTATTCAATTTATACAAGTGCATTAATATTGTCAGCTCATTTGGATGACTTTAACAGGGCCCTATTTTGCCCCTTTTTACAAGAGGTAAAATAAGTCCCTAGTGTGTGTATGTGAAGTTTCAGCTCAAAATACCACAGAAATAATGTTTATAACTCTTTTAAATGACGCATTATGATCCTAATTGTGTCATTTTGGTGACTGTCACTTTAAATTCAAATGAGATTGTGCTCCTAGCTCTCTTTTGAAAAAAAGGGTGGGGCTATAAATGCCTATGTCTCATTAAGATCATCACTAATGGGCGGGGATTCCCCCTCTGATGACACATATAAAGGGAGAATGTCAATCAAAGTGTTTCAGCAGGCTGCTTTTATCAGACTCTGCTTTTATTTTAGACTCTTGCTTTCTCTCATATATTTGTGTTTCGTCTTCTCAGAGATGATCTAAACACACTGTAAAAAATGCTGGGTTCTACACAATCGATTTGTGTTGGGACAACATGAAGGATTTAAGTTAACTTACTAGTTTTTGCTAATTTAAGTGGATTTAAAATAGAATTATTAAGTCGCACTCTCAAAAATCTCAAGAAATGTATTGTTTCAGCTCATTTTAAAAAACTAGTTTGAACAAACATCATTTTTGATTGCATATCTGGCTAGAAACAGATGGTAAATTGACAAATCTGTGGATGTTTTGCCCTTCAGGACTAAAACCAATCAAGTAACTTCATTCACCATCTTTAATCAACACGTACTACTTTCATGTGGTCTTTAAATTCATACTTAAAGGTGTAGTTCACTTAAAAATGAACATTTATTCATCATTTACTATTGCTCCCAAACATTTACAAGTTATTTTATTCTGTTGAACACAAAAAATAAGATATTTTAAAGAATGTTGGAGACTTGTAACCATTGACTTTCATATTTCCTATTTTTTAAAGTTTATTTACTGTTATAAATTGCATTATGGGATGTTGAACTCTGCTCTGTCGACGTTTAATGTTGAAAATTCCGCTCTGCAGTTTAACAAAGTGACTTTTTATTGACATTTAAGTAGTTTGAAACAATTTACTGCATAGCAAGTAATCTTATTTCCAGGTTTTTAAACCATGAAGACATCAAATCACATCAAACTATTTAAAAAATGTGAACATCAAAGGTTATTGTAGAAAAAAATCAAGGTCCCATAATGCAAATCAAAAGCATACATAAGTGAATCGCAAAATATATATCTTGTTAAAGGGGTGGTCCACTACTATATCATATTTTAATCCAGGAGACATTGGCTTTTACAAAGTTAGCTTAGTAAAGCCTACAGCGAACAAAGTTTGGGGACTACAAAAAATACATGTCATAAACCCTTCATGTTACGCACATACACCCTGCGCAGCAAAAGGGCGTGGCCAGAGGCGCTGTAATGTTATAACAGAGATGCTTCTTGGTGATGTGGAGCTGACCTGTCACTGTACATTATGTTAGCTGACCAATCAGAGCCTCTTCAGAATGGGTCTTCGGTAGTGGTGGGCAAAGCGAGGCTTCATGAAACACTGAAACAGTCGAAGCAAATGTGTTGAAGCTTCAAAACATTTCGAAACCCGTCTCTACAGTGACACCTAGTGATCATTTTTTATGTATTGCACTGGAACAGCTTCAGCATAGAACCAGTAGAGCAAATTGAGTTATTGAACTCCACTTTGTAGAGTTGAACCTTAAGTTTTTATTAGACAAGAAACGCCAATTGACCCAGCCAAGGCTCGAACCAGCGACCTTTTTGCTATGAGGCGACAGCACTACCTACTGCGCCAATGCGTCACCTCATCATAGTACTGTAAAATATAAATTGTTTTACAGTGTTACAAAAAATGATGCTATATTGATGGCGTATCCGCAGCTGTATCCTATCTAGAACACACCATAAAACAGTAACATTATTAAAATACATAAAATCCCGGTTTCTGAATATTTGTACAAGTCTGGATTCGAACTCAAAAGCCATTTGAAGCACAGTAACAACATGCATATGCACGGTCCACTAGGCTATATGAGGCAGAAGGTTTTTCTGGCCCTGTCAGTCAAACGCAGATCCGCCAAGTCTCGAAACGCTTCTGAAATGGCCGATGCTTTGAATTGCTTTAGTCACTTGACCTGGTGTTTCGACACACTTTAGTCATGTGACCTGGGTGTTTCGGATCATGCTTCGGTGCAGTGTTCTGAAACATTTGCGCTTCAAGATCTCGACACTGTCGAAACGTCAGTTTCACGTCAGCCATTCCTAATCTTCGAAGAAACTAGGAAATATGACAGTCGTTTTTATGTTAGCAGAGTAGCTGTATATAATCAAAGTAGGATATATGAAAAAATAAGACGATTTTTAATAAATGAAGCATGAGCACACATTGCTTTTCACCTTGTAAATACAACAAAGCCTTAAAAATACACTTCGGACCACCCCTTAAATATAATAAAGTCTAATAAAACCAAATCCTAAGAAAGTCAAGGGCAAAGAAAAAAAAACTCAAACAGGATGAATAAAATTGTCATTTTTGGGTGAACTCTCCCTTTAATACCCTGATATACAGTATTCTAGCACTTCGAACCTGAGGATATAATAACCACAGTCACGCAGAACAATAAAAACAGACCCCCAAAGCAATTCTCATAAAGCCTAAACCATAAGACAACACACATCTGAAGATGTTTTTGGCTTGTATAGTATCTCGCATCACTATCAGTGGGGTGAAACTTATAAGAAGGCAGTGTCAGATTAAAAGTGTGCATCCATAGCGAATAATATGCATATGTATATATTGAGTAAAGCACTAAATAATCTATTGCTGTTGTAATCTACAGGCGTCGTGCGGCTCAAACCCATGCAGGACATCCAGCGCTCTCAAATGTACACTCAAAGCAGGACTCAAATCCAGTCGGTTCTGTACAAACAACATCTGTGGAGGTAAGAAATGAGCGTTATGACAGTAAACTCAAGACTCGTCCTGGTGTGGCCACTGATCTGAGGCCTGCGGCGGGTCATTTTCGGTCCATCCTGTGCGTCGGTACAGTAATGAACGTCTGTCCGTATGATTGAGCTCATGGTTCGGGATGAGATGTGGTCATGTTGGAGGTCTTTCTGCTTCTTCTAAAGGAAATAAATAAACAAATAAAAAAATGAATAAATAAATTAATTAATTAATTATTCGTTTTACCAAAATAGCGAAACCCTAATTTTTTTGAGTAGGGATTTTGTGCATTACTGTGAAAATACGCAAAAATGTCTCAATGTTTAGTGAGTTCATTTTCATTTTTGGGTGAACTATCCTTTTTAAAAACAAGCAAAGTTTCAGTCTTTCCTGATTAAGCATAGCATCAGGTTCATGGTCAGCTTAAAGCAGACTGACTGACCTGTAGGTGAAGGCGAGTCGATGTCAGCACAGAAATGATCACTTCCTAAAGCAGCAATAGAGCTCCTGGGCCGAACACACCTCTCGCCAGAGAAACTCCTGCGCAGCAACGCCTACAGCAGCACAAAGCAGAGTTCAGTTCAACTTTGCAAAAATTTCCAATGTGCCGTGTATTAATAAATCCCCTGTACTAATAAATCCTGTGTATTAATATATTGGTTGTTTGAGGTTTATGATTGTGTTTGCGTTAGTGGTCATGCTAGTGTTTTGCTTTACCTTGCGTGTCAGAGGGCTGCTGGGAGCTGAAGCGCTGCTGTATAAACTCAGGCTGGAGTTTGATCTGCTGACCGTCAGTCCTTTAGCGCTGCCTCTGCGACCCGACGTCTCGAAGGCGTCTCTCGAGAGATACTTCTCCTTGATCTTCAGGTTTGTGCGTCCCTTTACTGGATGTGAAAAAGGTGAATTGAATAGGCTAAATTGTCCGTAGTGTATGTGTGTGTGTGTGTGTGTGTGTGTGTGTGTGTGTGTGTGTGTGTGTATGAGTGTGTGTGGATGTTTCCCAGAGATATGTCACATATATGCCAGAGACCTATAGGTCGACATATATGCCAGAAACCTATATGTCACATATATGCAAGAAACCCATATGTCACATATATGCCAGAAACCTAAAGGTCGACATATATGCCAGAAACCTATATGTCACATATATGCCAGAAACCTATATGTCACATATATGCCAGAAACCTATATGTCACATATATGCCAGAAACCTATAGGTCGACATATATGCCAGAAACCTATATGTCACATATATGCCAGAAACCTATATGTCACATATATGCCAGAAACCTATATGTCACATATATGCCAGAAACCTATATGTCACATATATGCCAGACACCTATATGTCACATATATGCCAGAAACCTATATGTCACATATATGCCAGAAACCTATATGTCACATATATGCCAGAAACCTATAGGTTGACGTATATGCCAGAAACCTATATGTCACATATATGCCAGAAACCTATATGTCACATATATGCCAGAAACCTATATGTCACATATATGCCAGAAACCTATATGTCACATATATGTCAGAAACCTATATGTCACATATATGCCAGAAACCTATATGTCACATATATGTCAGAAACCTATATGTCACATATATGCCAGAAACCTATATGTCACATATATGCCAGAAACCTATAGGTCAACATATATGCCAGAAACCTATATGTCACATCTATGCCAGAAACCTATAGGTCGACATATATGCCAGAAACCTATATGTCACATATATGCCAGAAACCTGTATGTCACATATATGCCAGAAACCTATAAGTCACATATATGCCAGAAACCTATATGTCACATATATGCCAGAAACCTATATGTCACATATATGCGAGAAACCTATATGTCACATATATGTCAGAAACCTTTATGTCACATATATGCCAGAAACCTATATGTCACATATATGCCAGAAACCTATATGTCACATATATGCCAGAAACCTATATGTCACATATATGCCAGAAACCTATATGTCACATATATGCCAGAAACCTATATGTCACATATATGCCAGAAACCTATATGTCACATATATGCCAGAAACCTATATGTCACATATATGCCAGAAACCTATAGGTCGACATATATGCCAGAAACCTATATGTCACATATATGCCAGAAACCTGTAGGTCGACATATATGCCAGAAACCTATATGTCACATATATGCCAGAAACCTATAAGTCACATATATGCCAGAAACCTATATGTCACATATATGCCAGAAACCTGTATGTCACATATATGCCAGAAACCTATATGTCACATATATGCCAGAAACCTATATGTCACATATATGCCAGAAACCTATAAGTCACATATATGCCAGAAACCTATATGTCACATATATGCCAGAAACCTATATGTCACATATATGCGAGAAACCTATATGTCACATATATGTCAGAAACCTATATGTCACATATATGCCAGAAACCTATATGTCACATATATGCCAGAAACCTATATGTCACATATATGCCAGAAACCTATATGTCACATATATGCCAGAAACCTATATGTCACATATATGCCAGAAACCTATATGTCACATATATGCCAGAAACCTATATGTCACATATATGCCAGAAACCTATATGTCACATATATGCCAGAAACCTATATGTCACATATATGCCAGAAACCTATATGTCACATATATGCCAGAAACCTATATGTCACATATATGCCAGAAACCTATATGTCACATATATGCCAGAAACCTATATGTCACATATATGCCAGAAACCTATATGTCACATATATGCCAGAAACCTATAGGTCGACATATATGCCAGAAACCTATATGTCACATATATGCCAGAAACCTATATGTCACATATATGCCAGAAACCTATATGTCACATATATGCCAGAAACCTATATGTCACATATATGCCAGAAACCTATATGTCACATATATGCCAGAAACCTATATGTCACATATATGCCAGAAACCTATATGTCACATATATGCCAGAAACCTATAGGTCGACATATATGCCAGAAACCTATATGTCACATATATGCCAGAAACCTATATGTCACATATATGCCAGAAACCTATATGTCACATATATGCCAGAAACCTATATGTCACATATATGCCAGAAACCTATAGGTCGACATATATGCCAGAAACCTATATGTCACATATATGCCAGAAACCTGTATGTCACATATATGCCAGAAACCTATATGTCACATATATGCCAGAAACCTATAGGTCGACATATATGCCAGAAACCTATATGTCACATATATGCCAGAAACCTATGTCACATATATGCCAGAAACCTATATGTCACATATATGCCAGAAACCTAAAGGTCGACATATATGCCAGAAACCTATATGTCACATATATGCCAGAAACCTATATGTCACATATATGCCAGAAACCTATATGTCACATATATGCCAGAAACCTATATGTCACATATATGCCAGAAACCTATATGTCACATATATGCCAGAAACCTATATGTCACATATATGCCAGAAACCTATATGTCACATATATGCCAGAAACCTATAGGTCGACATATATGCCAGAAACCTATATGTCACATATATGCCAGAAACCTATAGGTCGACATATATGCCAGAAACCTATATGTCACATATATGCCAGAAACCTATATGTCACATATATGCCAGAAACCTATATGTCACATATATGCCAGAAACCTATAGGTCGACATATATGCCAGAAACCTATATGTCACATATATGCCAGAAACCTATATGTCACATATATGCCAGAAACCTATAGGTCGACATATATGCCAGAAACCTATATGTCACATATATGCCAGAAACCTATATGTCACATATAACTGGGGGCCTAAGACTTTTGCACAGTGCTGTATATTTTTGCACTAACAGGCCAGGTTCTTTCAAACTTATTAATAAATGTTCTTTCTGGAAAATCATAATGTCTAAATGTTTGTTTAGAGTTGCTGCAGGTTTTGAATGGGTGTGTGTTATTCACCTCGACAGGGGTCGTTCTTCACCAGAAACTCATCTAATGCAGTCCATCCCCCACCGACCCGAACCATCAGAGTGCTTCTGAGTATCCGGACCATCCGCAGCTGCTGAGAGTCTCCAAACTAAAGACAAACACAGAAATAATCGTTTCATATCGTGTATAAGCAGCATTATTTGTGTTGTACATATATCAGCTATAGTATATGTGCACTCACCCGGTAGCGGTTTGCGCTTATTTGCTCAACTTGAAACCTCTTTGGACAGTTGCACTGAGAGACCTGACGACTCACCTGCAGAATCAGCTTGTTGTTAATGACTGCACAGAAATAATCAATGAAAAGCAAATGCAAAAAAAAAAATAAAATAAAATAAAAAATTATATATATAATTTATATTATATTATATATATGTATGTATATATATATATATATATATAAATATACTGTATATATAATATGATAATGTATATATATAAAAAAACATTATAATTTTATTTTAAAATAAGCTTCTCCTGCTCACCAAGCCTGCATTTATTTCATTTAAATTACAGAACACATTGTAAAATTGTGAGATGTTATTGCACTATAAAAGAACTGTTCAAAAGTAGTTTATAATTTAATTTGATAATTTATTCCAGTGATTTTAAAGATGAATTTTCAGCTTAATTAATTGAGTCACACAACTTTTTAAACTCCTTTTGAAAGTGATTTTTGCATAATATTTCCTCTTTAATTTATGTTTTTTTTTTTTAAATATTCATAATTGAGCATAAGATAATGATTATTTCGAGAGTGTTTCTGAAAGTAGAAGTGCACGCACCTCCTCGTTGATCTGGTCTATATCTACTGTCCTCCTGTAAGGGTCTCTGCTGGGGTGAAGCGCACTCACAAACTCATAATAGTCAATGAATCCGTCTCCGTTAACATCAAATATGTTGGCAACCGCAGTCATTTCCAGCACATTGGTGGGAAATTCTGTCAACAAGCAAAAGTTTATATTACCAATAGTAACACATATAAAAACAAACGTTTCAATGCATATATTGAAATATTTTACATGGAAATACTCTATATGTAATTTTCGTATATCCATTTATCAGGTTTCTATATGGGGATACTTCAAACAGCTCACTTGAGGCCAGAACACTGTCAATAAACTCCTTATGAGTGATTCTGCCATCCTGATCTCGATCAATGCTTCGGAAAACATCCAGAATTCGGGATTTGAGGTGACTGATCCACTGCATGTATCTTTTCCTCCAGATGTTGAAGTCAAAGTTAGCAAACTCCTCCAACTGCAGGTGCCAAAGAGAAGCGTCTTAGACAAACATACAGATCATGTTTCATCGATTGTACTGTGCAGTGATAATCTGAACCGATCCTCCCAATCCAGCTTATTTTAAACATAAAGCAGTCATTGTAACTTAAATGAACCAAGACTTCTGGTCTAACTGGTATTTTCTTACCAAATCATTTTAATTTTTATGTATAGAGTATGTATATTTTTAATTTACACTTTAGAGTTTCACTGATCATCATTGAATGACTAGCAACTTGTAAAAAATGAGACTTGATTACTTGACTCCATTTCTGTATATTGGAATACTATTTTTAATTGTTTTTATGTCTTATTTCAGTTATATTTACGTTATCATTTGTGATTTTTCTTTCTGTTGGTTGCTGACAGTGAAACTGCACTGAAATAACAGAATAAAATATTGGTTCACAGTTTTCATAAAGTTCATGAAGACTTCCTAATAGTTTTCTCAACTCTTTCTCATACAAAGTTTATTTCCAAAGTTTAAAAAAATTAAGGTTTTTGAGGAAAACATGCAGTTGGCCATATCTTAGTTTTTAATCACAAAAGATTGTATTTCAGAACTAGTGTCAGAAGAGATTTTTGGTCAAATGTACTTTTTTTGGTCAAGATATTGACCAGCTGTTTTTTTCCAGGAAATTGTTTCTCTTATTCCAAATCTGGGATTATTTAGAGCTCTTTAAAACTGCAGTTTAACAGTTCAAATCAATGACTACCACTGAAGTCCACTCTATAGAGAACAGAAAAAAGAAAGATGAAAAGAAAAGAAAGAAAGAGGAAGAAAACATTAGGAGAAAGAAAAAAGAAAGAAGAAATAAAGAGAAAGAAATAGAAAAATTAAACGAGAAACAGAAGAAAAATGAAAGATGGAAAAAAGAAAGGAGAAACAAAAGAAATAGAAAGGAAAAAGGGGAATAATGAAACAGAAAGCAAAACAGATTGATACAAAGAAAGAAAGAAAAGATAGAAAGAAAAAAGAAAGAAAGAGGGAGAAAGAAAGAAAAAAGAAAGAAAGAAAATTAAAAAAAGTGTAAAAAAGATAGAAAAAAAGAAAAAGATAGAAAAAAGAAAGAAAGAGGAAGATAGAAATAGAGGCAAAACAGGAAAGAAAAAGGGGGAAGAAAGAGAGATCAACACAAAAAAGAAAGAGGGAAAAAGAAAGATAGAAAAGAAAGACAGAAATAAACTCAGAAAAAGATAAAAAAAAATTGAAAGAAAGAGGGGAAAAGAAAGAAATACAGAAAAGAAGAAAGAAAGAAAGAATAAAGAGAAAGAAAAAGGAAAAAAGAAATAAAGAGTAGATAGATAGATAGACAGACAGACAAATAGATAGACAGACAGACAGAGATGATAGATAGATAGATAGATAGATAGATAGATAGATAGATAGATAGATAGATAGATAGACAGACAGACAGACAGACAGACAGACAGACAGACGAACGATAGATAGATAGATAGATAGATAGATAGATAGATAGATAGATAGACAGACAGACAGACAGACAGACAGACAGACAGACAGACAGATAGATAGATAGATAGATAGATAGATAGATAGATAGATAGATAGATAGATAGATAGATAGATAGATAGATAGATAGATAGACAGATAGACAGATAGACAGATAGATAGATAGATAGATAGACAGATAGACAGATAGATAGATAGATAGACAGATAGATAGATAGATTTTTTCAAAGCTCTGACAGCGGCGACAGCGGCCAGTTTAGTTTTTGATGTCTAGTATGGGTTCAGGTTGGGATTCTCACCTCTCTGAGCCGCTGCAGATGTTCCTCCAGTCTGCTCTGTCTGCCGTGAGCCTGAAGCCAGAGTTTCCTCCAGTCTTTCACCAGGCGACACATGATGGGGGTCTGAGGGTCCAGTTTCTCCAGAGGAACAGGGACAGATGGTGGAGGCTTTGCAGCTCCTCTTCTCTCTATACATGCAATATAATCCAGAGTTAAATTCAAGCCAACACATCAGCAGATCTCAGTGATTCTGGACTCACTCGCTGCTGGTCTGCGACTGGGTGAAACCTGCTGTTTGGGGACCAGCTTGTGTTTACAGGATTTAGTGGCATTTTCAACCTCCGGTACCTTGCCTTTCATCTCATCCATAAAATCCTGCAAAAAACCAACAGAAGCATTTCCTGACCTCAAACCTTCTTAAATTATTGCATGGCATCACCGTTACGTTTCATTTAAAAAGCTATTAGTTACTAGTTCATTAGTTGAAGTTATGAGTAACTAATAAAGTTATAATGACCAATAACCTTAACTTTTCAGAATTTGATTGTAATGCAATGATGTGAAGCTGCTTTGAAACAAGAATTATTGTGAAAGGCGCTATACAAATAAGCTGGAATTGAATTGTTTTTTGTTTAAATTTTGTAAAAGGTTTACAAATTTTTGTTTGTGTTTGTCATTTTAATCACATTTAGTTTATTTTTAACATACATTTATGTAGTTTTCATTCATTGTCATAGTTTCTTTATACAATTTGTTGCACATTTCAGATGAAAAAATCTACTAGAGGGCACTGTTTCCATTTTCGCAAATCTGAAATCCATTACTTAGGGTACGATTAAGGGGACATTTCGGACAAACGTCATTCTTGTATATGTCTAGAAGGCGGCGATGGTTGTCATATTTAGTTTGTTTACTACATTTATGTTTACAACATTTATTATATCCACTAGAGGGCGCTGTCTACAGTTATTCGAATCTGAAATACAAATTAGGGTATGTTTTATTGTACATTTTAGAAACGCGCCCTTCTTGTACACGTCCAGGAGAAAGCAGCGTTTGTTGTCCTATTTAGGTTATTTTTAGTACATGTATGTAGTTTTTTATTAATTTTCAGTTATAGTTTTTATCTACTTTTTTTTGCACGTTTCAGGTGAAAAATCCACAAGAGGGCGCTGTTTCCTCTTTTGTGAAATTCGTTACTTATTGTACGGTTTGTTGTATATTTCAGACACACGTGCTTGTACACATCTAGAAGGCGGTGGTGGTTGTCATCATATTATTTTTTACATTTATTTAGTTATTTATTAAATTCAGTTATAGTTTCTAGGTATGTTTTGTTGCACGTTTCAGATGAAAAATCCACTAGAGGGCGCTGTCTACATTTTTGCGAATCTGAAATACATTCCTTAGGGTAATTTTATTTTTTGTACGTTTCAGACACATGTCCTTGTACACGTCCAGGAGAAGGTGCCAGTTGTGGTCATATTTATGTAGTTTGTCGTAAATTTTTTGTTCTAGTTTCCGTCATTTTAGTACATTAAGTTAAGCACAATACAATTATAAATGCTTCTTTGGAAACTTTATAAAACAATTAACAAAACATTAAAATTTAACATTTGACATTTTTTTTTGTTTTTAAGAAGCATATTAAAAGTTACTTTTGAATTTTTTTATTTACATTTTGAAACACAGATGTTCCTTCACTGATATTTTTTAAACATGGGTCAAACAGGATACAGAAATACAATGAATGAATGAACATATCATAATATTTGACAAAAATATATATTTTACCTGTTCCTTAGAAAACCACAATATCATAACTCTAATCTTGGACAGTATGACCGTGTCAACTAAAAGAAAGTAAATATATTAAGGGCACATTTTTAAGAAAATGTCCTTTGATTTTCCCTCGTTTTGTACTAAACTAAAACCAAAATATGCACAAAAAAGAAAAAGAAAAATCCACTACATTTTGTGATAAAAATAAAATGATAATAAGCCTTTCAGAAAAGCAGAACATATCTATATATTTTTAATATTTTTTTATTTTATTATCATTATTATTTATTTTTCAAATAAATGTTTACTTCTGCTTTTCTCAGAATTTAATTCAAGTTTATTTGTACAGTGCTTTTCACAATGGTTGTTGTTTCGAAAGTAGTTTTAAAAAAGGTGCACATTATTGTATCACAATCAGATAAGTTATTAGTGACCATAACTTTATTAGTTGCTAATTACTTAAATTAAATAGTAACTAATAGTTTTTAACAGTTAAAGTTATACATGAGCATAGTTAACCTGCAGCTATATAGTATATAGATAAGTTCAATGAAGTGCATGTGTGTTTTAAGTGTACACAACTATGCTGTAGCAAAAGCATAGTTCACCTAAAGAAAACTCATCTTCATGTTGTTCAAAACCTTGATTTCCTCAAGATTTTCTTCAATGAGTAAAAGAGGACAGTATTTTTTAATTTAGAATAATTGTATTGTTATTAATATTAAAGTTGTGTATGAGTACCATGTGTTGCGTGATGAGCTCTGCTGTGAGCTCCAGATCTTCAGGCAGTGACTCCTGCTCTTTCAGACTGAGAGAGTCTTCAGCGGCGCAGATCCAGTCCAGAATCCTCTGAATCTGCTCCCTCTCACCCTGTAGTGCCGCCAGTGAGATCTGGATCCTCTCGGCCTGCTGCTTCGCCCATGTCTGCACCTGAAAACCCACATACAACACATTTAACCAGCTCAGGCTTATTAGAAATACCTGCATCAGTCTAGACTTTTGCTAAATGTAAAATACATTGCTCAGGCTACATTTTGGTGTACATTTCAGATGAGAAATCCACTAGAGGGCGCTGTTTACATTATTGCGAATCTGAAATATGTTACTTAGGGTGTGTTTTGTTGTGCTTCTTCTACACATCCAGGAGAAGGCGAAGCTTGTCGTACAGATCAGCTAGCGAACCATGGAGCTAAACCCTTCACTAAACCCTACCAATAGTGTTTTCACAAGCAGACAAGAGAGGAATGTGCACTGCCACCTTGTAGTTTTATCTTGATTTTAAATAGCTTTTATCTATTTTTACCTTGATTTTACATTGCTTTAATCTAATTTGTTTTGTTTAATTTTGTATCTTGATTATAATTATAGACACCCTGCAGCGCTATTCGCATGAATGCAACAGCACAAATGATGCGTTTCCCAGGAATCAATCAAGTTGGAAAATCTGAACTTTAGCGGACATTCGCCCTGCGTTAACCAATCAGAAACTTGCTTTAGTATGAGCGTGATTATGACATAAAGCCTGTTATTGGGGGAGGGGGAAATCCTCCTGCCGACACCGACAACAGTTCATCAAACTGGGCTCGGCTCTGTCGGAAGCACTGCTGAAAGCTTCCATCATCCAGGTATAGTTTCTGAAGGAGTTGATGAACTCACAGAGCTGGGTGCACCTCTGAAAGGATCTAGTGAATGAATCTATGGTGTTTTTCAGCCTTCCTAAAGCACAGCTACTCTCTCAATAAAATCCATGTTAGCCATTTAGCAACGAAACTAGAGTCACCGGGCAGACAGAAGCCCTGCCCATGATGCGAATCAGCGTCTTTTGTGAATTGAATTTCATGCACAAATGAAGCAAAGTTGATACGTGAATGAAGCGAGTAAACTCGAAACGTTCACGCGTCTATTCATGTGCGAATAGTGTGACTACTGCTGACTTATTAACCTAGTAATGCTCCTGTTAACTCGACTGACCTCCTCGTAGCGAGTGTTGGTGATGCTGATCCATGATTTGATGGTGATGACGGAGTCCGGGTGGCAGCAGCGCAGGATCTCCTCACCCAGACTGCGGATGTTCTCCAGCGCCTCCTGCTGGGCGTTCAATGAACTCATCGACTCCTGTGGTTCACAAACATCATCACGAAGGATCACAGATTCAGCTATACATTTTTTTTAGTGTTCTACTGAAGACAAAAGTCATCTTTAACTGCCTGAGGGCTAAAAAATTACAGCAAATGTTTATTTTAGGGTGAACTATCCCTTTAATGTCCAGCATACTTGATGACATTTGCGAAATGCCAGAAGAGCCTCTTCTTCCTCCGGCAGCACTCCGTACTTCAGGACCCGCTCCACATCTGACAGCTGATCCAGAAATGAGTGGACCACACCATCAAACTCCTCCGCCTGAAAATAACAAATATGCTGAAATCATCAAATGTGTCTGATCCCACTTTCAATCACTATTTCAGTATCACTTTGAATACTTGGTCACACTGTTCAATGTTTTTAGTTTATAATATTTATAGTTTAACATTTATTGTCCTTGATAAGATTGGTTATTAAGTTATTTAATGTTTAATTAGCTTAACGGTTATATCACAGTGTTTTAAGTTTAAAGTTTTAAGTTTCGGAAGTCTCCCGGATGCTCGCAAACGAGTGATAATCTCACGGTAATCTGGCATCTCTCTCCTCGCTCTTCAGACACGTCGCACGCACCTTGTCAAACACCACCAAACCACCACCTCCCCTGACAGCTGAGCAGGACTCTGCAAAATAAATCCTGACACTCTGACCAATATGAGGGGAGTTTACTCACACGCGACGTTTTAGCTCTTTTGGTCCGATTAGAAACTTTGCAGTTTGATCGTCACCTTAGAATTATAAGGTTCTATCTGAAATGTTTGTCAAAATTGAGTTATTTACATATTCTTATTAAATGACAACTTCTTTACATTATGGGATGTTTTTATAAGTTGTTTACATTTTAAGACTTTTTATTTAAAAACAAATGTTGCACACATACTGTTTGCTATACAGAATGCAAAAACTTTAAAGCTTAATATCTCAAAATCATTCAGAACGCAGATAGAACCTTATAATTCCAAGGTGACGAACTGTTAAAATATGGAATCTTACAGTTATGGATATTGTGTTTCAGTCAAGGACTCTTATTTTGTGTATTATCATTTTGTCTTTGTTTTATCTGTTGTCATAGCTACTGATTGACTTCTGTTATAACTGGTTATGCTCACCTGTGTCTTGTTTGGTTTGTGATTTATATATATATATATATACAGCCTTCAGTTTCTTTCTCATCTTTGCAAAAGCTGTTGCGTTTATACTAGTGCTGATGATTAATAGTGATTAATCGCATGCAAAATAAAAGACTGTTTTGTATCATATAATATATATTTGTTATGTGATACACACACATACATAGAAATTAAAGAAATGTGTTACATAGATATTGAAATGCATGTATATTTTTTATCATATACATATATAGTTAATATATTAATATTAATAAAAAATGTCTTAAACATATGCATTCATGTGTGTATTTATATATAAATAATGAATATACACAACACACACACATATAATGTCAAAACAAACTTTCATTTTGGATGAGTTGAATCGGTATTAATTTTTGCCCAGCACTAATTATACTTACCTTGAATTATTCTCTTAGTTTAAATAAATACTATCTAAATCTAATAGCAGCAAATATATTCCACCATGCCATGCTCTGGCACTTGTATTATTGTGTTACCCCATTTACTTAATGAAATAATTAATACAAATTTCTGGTCACACTTTATTTTGATGGTCCGTTTGTTGAATTTAAGTTACATTTAATCTACATGACAACTAATTGTCATTTGATTATAAGCAGACTGTTAGTTTGGGGTTAAGGTTAGTTTAAGTTGAAATGTACTAGCAAATTTCTTATAGTCAGTTAAATGTCTGTTGAAGGAGCAGCTCAGCAGATATTAAGCAGACAGTTGACTAAGACTCAAATGGACCATCAAAATAGAGTGTTACCAAATTTCTCTTAGTTTTAATCCATGAAAACAACACTAATGTATTTTGAATGTGATGTCAGTGCTCTGGATAAATGTATCATCCAAATGCACAAATGTAAAAATAAAATGTTTGGTGCTGTACCTGCTGCAGTGCGGCCTCGAGTCGGGCCTGTCTAGACACAGAGAGTTTACACACAGCCTCCCAGCGGCTCTCCAGCTCCTCCATCTGCTCCTGCAGCCAGTGAGCATCGGCGGTGCTGCTGCGCGTCAGATCCCGCACCGAGCGCTTCAGTGTGCGGATACAACTGGCCCGCTTCCCAAGCTCCCGCTGGAACACCTGTAGACCCAGAGCCAAAAGATCAGGACTACAGCATACCCTATAACCTTACCATGAACTTTGGAGGGGGTCCATCCGTTCATCCGTCCGTCCATCCATCCATCCATTCATCCATCCATTTATCTATCTATCTAGCTAGAAGAAATGAGTGAAATATCTAATATAAGCAACCAGAGTAACCAAATTTCGCTCCTGAGTTTTGTTGTGACATCTTCTGACCCTAGAGGAATCACAGTAAGAGCTGAGTGATATGACACTATGCATTAAAGTGCATTAGATTAAGCACGTCTACATGTATTTGTTAACGTATTCCAAGCATACATGGCTAATTTTACATTAACTGATTATTTGGGGTCTAGATCCCCTCAGTGTCTTTTGTGATGCAAGGAGGAATATCAGCTGAGGCCCACCTTGTGTTTGTCGATGAGGTTGTTGACCAGGTCTTTCTCTCCGCAGACGGGCACGTCTTCAGCCAGCTGTGGCTCAGCTCTGAACAGCCAATCGCTGAGAGCCTGCAGAGCGTCAGTGAATCTGCCTGAAAACAGCAGCGCCTCCTCCAACTTGTGTTGTCTGTGGAAGGAGAGGTCAAAAATGACATTTTAATAAAGCACTGTCGCCTCACAGCAAGAAGATTGCGGGTACGACCCAGGTCAGCTGGCATTTCTGTGTGCAGTTTAGATGTTCTTTGCATGTAGCATTTTGTTTTTTATCACAGCTCTGCCAGTGAGAGCGGTCAAACTCAAGCACATCAAATGAAAAAGACATGAAGGGGTGGGGCTTGTCAGACACTTGAAAGCATTTGATTGGTCAGAAATTTTGATGAGAAAGAAGTATGAGATGAAAAAAAACATTGATCATTTAGACGGATGTTTTTGGTTGTTTATATCAGGTTTATGATCTTCTAAATGCTAATTTTGTCACTATTTTGGAGCATACTAGCTTGTAGATATCCTTAAGACTAACTGATGCAAACATCGAAAAAGAAAACTTTAAATGGGATTGAAAAGTTAATGGTACTAGATATAAGAGTAATGTCTAGTTCAGACTGCGTGATTTTAGCCCCGATTTTGGCTCGCTGACAGGTTTTGAGAAATCGCCGACAAATGCCTGAAATCACAGGCAAATCGCTGCTCGTTCACGTGAGTGACAATCACACAGTATGAACTTTCAAAGACTCGATCTGAGAGAATCGCCGATGAGTCGCCGATGCCTGTGAGATATTTGGCGCGCTAAATATCTGGAGCTGTCGGCGATTCAAATCATGCCGTGTGAATTGAGTTTTGACTGAAAATAACATCAGCGATCGCCTACAGCCAATGAGAGAGCAGCATTCACTTGTGTGTGTGCGTGTGTGTACACCTGCTGCAGGCCAGTGGGAGGCTGGGGGAGAAGGTAAAAGCGCTCTTTTTCGGTTTATTTGGACCCACGAAATGGAGGAAAAACTAGTGGAGGTTTGACAGGACTCAGGAGCACCCGTGTCTGTTTGACGTTTCATACAGAAAGAAATTAGTTTATTATCAACGTCGAGGAGAAATGGCTAGTTCCCTTTAAACCCAGGTGAGCAAACATGTACATGTTCTACCCCATTAAATGCTTCTTTCTCATTATGTAGTTAATAACAAAAGATATACGATGTGTTTTTGGCTGTGAGACATAGTGTGGACGAAGTTGTCGGCGATTCTTCCTGTAGTAAAGTCATGCAATGTGAATGTCCCGGTCGCCGATCCATCTTGCAGTGTAAACAAAGCAGCGACGAAACGCTAGCCCAGATAGTCACGCAGTGTGAAAACATCTGTGACACGACTACTTTGAAAATCATGCAGTCTGAACTCGGCATAACTAGATAATTGTACTAGATATAAGATTAGTCTAATTGACATGAATTTTACTCGTGCAAATTGATAGGAGGATTTTAGCAGTTAGGAGTTATTTTTGAGTGTACATTTGGATCGCAAAACCTCCGTCAGACAAACCTCTCGCTGGATTTTCCGCTGATGGTGTCCCATGAGTCTCTGAGCTCCGACACCATGTTCTCCAGCTGCTGCGTGTCTGCAGGGCTCTGGGCTTTCTCCTGGAGCGAGCGGCCGCTCTTCAGACATGCTTCATACATGGGCCGCTTCGAGCGCAGGAGCTTCTGGAAGTCCTGTAAATACACAAATGACCCACTGTGAAGAACTTACTAAAGTCTGACAAGAAATTGTTGAAAACACACCTCTTCGAAATGGCTTATTATGAATATGATGTTGATTAAGGTTTATTTAATATATGTTGTTTTATATTTTATCATATCTTGTATTTTTTATAGTCCTCTTTTACATTCTTGTGGCACTTT
This sequence comes from Danio rerio, assembly GCF_052040795.2. NCBI lineage: Eukaryota > Metazoa > Chordata > Actinopteri > Cypriniformes > Danionidae > Danio > Danio rerio. The sequence goes on along the minus strand of NC_141036.1, from coordinate 5,824,148 downwards.
TGGTCTGAGAAAAGTGGCTTAAGAATAAAACATAATTATTAATTACTATTTTTTTGTTAAAACACCACATATATTTTGTGGTTTAATTATTATTATAATTTTTTTTATATAATCTTCTGTGCACCACATGCTAAAAAAGGAACATTTCAAGAGTTCACACTTAGCTCATGATTTATACATAGCTTGTTTGGCATGCTGTCCCGGGAGAGAGCCCTGAGCTCAAGGGATCCTCAAGCCCAGGGCTCCCCCCTTTTTGCAGGGCGAGTGGAGATTGAGCTCAGGTCTATCTCAAACTCCCCCGCTGCTGAGGCCAAGGCGAACTCCCTGAGAGTAAGACATTATAAAAAAGGTTTAGGCTTGTTTTATATATAATATAGAGCACATTTGGATGGTGGGAGGAAACCGGGGAACCCGGGGGAAACCCACGCGGACACGGGGAGAACATGCAAACTCCACACAGAAATACCAGATGGCTCAGCGAGGATCCAACACCATTGGTATTCTTGCTGTGAGGCAACAGTGCTAGTCACTGGGCCACCGTGCCGCCCATTCTGGATAAAGGAGGAAGAAGGGGAGGAGGGGGGTTTCTTCCAGAAGAAGATAGTTGTAGAAAGGAAATGAGGATATATATAGTGATTTGGGATCCTTTGATTGGAGGATCATAATTAGTTAATGTGGACCAGCTGGGTCAATCATGAGCACATGCTCCTCTCGAAATTAGTTTAAAACTAAACTACACTTATAACATTTTAAATATATATATATTTGGGTTTAGGTATTGAGTTGAATTAGGGATGTAGAACCTTCTGTTCAGTGAGCTGCTGTTTGATCTCCTCCTGTGAAACAGCGATCTCTTTATGTGTGTCCAGTGTCTGTTCCACCTCCGTCATCCAGTCCACCAGTAAGTGCCACGATTCACTGAACTGTGCAAAAGTCAAAAGCAGAACAGCTGATTTATTTTCCAGGAGACTGAGGACAGAGGGCTTTCTGTGCAGATGAGAAGAGAAGCGAGTACCTGTTTAGCGAGTCTCTTTGCGTCCTCCAGAGTTTTCCCTCTCTCTGTGGTGTGCTGCAGGAGTTTTTTGAATCGGTCCTGAATGGTCATGATCAGGTTCTGTATGACATCACAGTCCTCTTTCCTGCTGAGCTCAGACAGACGTGTGGCTGCAGCTTCCACACTCGACTTCCTGTCTCCGTAAGACTGAACCTCACTGACAAGCACCTGCAAACAACACCAGATAATCACACACACACACATACACACACAGTCGCAGACGCATACACACATCCACACAGACTCCCAGATGCATATAAACAAACACACAGTCACCCACACATACACATATATGCATAAACACACACACACAGACACACACACAGACACACACATACATACAATCACACACAATACCTGCAGCACATGCACACACATAAACAGACACAAACACACACAGTTGTGCACAAACATACACACTTATGCAAAAACACACACACACACACTCTCGCACTCACATACACAAATACACACACACTCATAGACAAACAATATCACGCACACACTGACACGCACACAATCATGTACACATAGTCGCAAATTCTCTCTCTCTCACACACACACACAGACACACACACACACACACACACACACACACACATACACACATACAATCAAACACCACAATATCTGCAGCACATGCACACACATACACAGACACAAACACACACAGTTGTGCACAAACATACACACATATGCAAAAACACACACACACACACACTCTCGCACTCACATACTCAAATACACACACACTCACAGACAAACAATATCACGCACACACTGACACGCACACAATCATGTACTTGGGGGGGCCAAGGAGATCAGTACTGCATTTACACACACACAAACACATACTTGGGGGGGCCTACTGTAACTTGCGGGGGCCTACACACCTTACATATTCCATGTATATGGCGGATCAGTACTACATACACACACACACATACATACACACACACACATACATAGACACGCACGCACACACACACACACACACACACACACACACACATACACACACACACACACACACCCTACCCTGTGCTCCTGCAGCTGTGAACAGATGGTGTCCAGGATGAAGCTGGGAGCGCTCAGTGTGTTTATTGTTTCCTCACACTTGCTCATTTTAGTCAGCAGGTCCTGGACGTTACTGTTGAACTCCTTCGCAAGGCCAAGACCCTCAGTTAACTTTGCCTAAAACAATCAATAAATCCATAAATAATTTTAAAAACGTATTTAATGGTATCAGTTATTGCTGATATGCTGACAGCTTAAAAACAATCAAATATTGGCCAATAAATATCAAATTAAACTAAAATAAAATAAAACTAACAAACAAAAAACTAGTGTAGAAAATCTGAAAAAGTAAAAATGTTTTTAAGTTAATACTAATATATTCACATTCTTAAGTAAAGTCAACTAATCACTTAACCAGTTAAACTCTGCTGCTATTTTGGGATTTCCGCCTGGATTTTGCCTACCCAAATTTTCCCAAAGCTTCCCAAATCCACATGCTGACGTGTAAATGCAAAAATTTGGTATCATTTTAAAGAAAACCCTTTGAATTTTCATAAAACACTATTGAAAGTGTTTAGAATAACGGTATATGTTGTCTGTGTTATAATAAACACCTAAAAAAAGAGCCGCTTCTTGTATTTTTGTTTTATAAACTCAAATTTTAAAGTGTACCTTTTAGGTACTGTGTGGTCTAGCTTACTTATGCACATCACCTCAAAAACAGAGGAGAATGGCCCTGAAGGGCACAGCATAAGGTGAGAGATGACAGCTGTCTGTGCTATCTGGGGCTGCTTATTGATAATGAATGTATTGTTTACATTTCTGCGCCATGGAAACACTGTGATTCAATCAACAACTGTTTGTTATGTGAATATAATTCAGTAAAAAGAATGCTAGAACTGTATGAGCACCGGCAAGAGCTTTCATTTGAGCTATAACTTGTACATGTGTCATATGAAAAAATATGAAAATGAACCAATGTAAAATACCTAGCTTGGGTATCCAAAATACTGTGTATTTAAGTGTAAATAACTTTTGTACAGTAAAATAAAAAGTTATGCATATGTGCATAAAATATAGATTCTACACTTTCAAACGAAACCACTTACGGGGGTCTGGTGCGATGCTAGCCCTTTAAATCTGAAAGCGAAAGTCGATGACGTCACAGACCCGATACCGGGTCCGCAGAGTTTAAGTGGTTAAGCACTTTAAAAGCAACAGGTTTACTTACTTTAGTAGTCAACTAATCGCTTTAAAAGGAACAGGTTTACTCATTTTTGTAGTCAACTAATCGCTTTAAAAGCAAACGGTTTACTCACTTCTGTAAACTCAACTAATCGCTTTAAAAGCAACAAGTTTACTCGCTTTAGTAAAGTCAACTAATCGCTTTAAAAGCAACAGATTTACTCACTTTTTAAAAAGTAAAGTCAACTAAGCACTTTAAAAGCAACAGGTTTACTCATTTTAGTAGTCCACTAATTGCTTTTAAAGCAACAGGTTTACTCATTTTAGTAGTCCACTAATTGCTTTTAAAGCAACAGGTTTACTCATTTTAGTAGTCAACTAATCGCTTTAAAAGCAACAGGTTTACTCACTTTAGTAAAGTCAACTAATCTCTTTAACAGCAAACATGTTTACTTACTTTTTAAAGTAAAGTCAACTAATCGCTTTAGATGCAACATATTTACTCACTTTTTATATTAAAGTCAACTAATCGCTTGAAAAGCAACAGGTTTACTCACTTCTGTAAAGTCAACTAATCGCTTTAAAAGCAACAGGTTTACTCACTTTAGTAAAGTCAACTAATCGCTTTAAAAAGCAACAGGTTTACTCGCTTTTTAAATTAAAGTCAACTAATCCCTTTAATAGCAACAGATTTACTTACTTTAGTAAAGTCAACTAATCGCTTTAAAAGCAACAGGTTTACTCACATTTTAAAAGCAAAGTCAACTAATCGCCGTTTATTCATGCACAATAATCTCTCATCACCTTTCGCTCCTGCATTTTAGCGTAGACGGCACTCCACTTCTGCTCCAGGATGCATAAGCTGTGCTCAGTGCTGGAGCCGCGGGCCACTTCACTGGCCTCCAGCATCCTGTGGATGGCGGAGCGAACGTTTGTGTAGGCGTGCATTTTCGAGTCCATCTCATTACACAGCTCCTGCAGCACAAACACACAGACTTCAGTCCAGGAGCACGTTTCACAAACACAAGAGTCCGAAACCTTGATCCTCACCAGGTGAGCATTTAGTCTCTCGCTTGAAGAATCCGGCATCCCCCATACCGCCTTACTGGAGGACAGCCTGAGGTCTGTGTGCTCCAGCCACTGCAGAAGATCCTGGATCTCCATGCTCACGTCCTGAACCTGAAATACAGCCAGAGTTTCACTGCAATTCTACAGCAATTCTGTGAGATCATAGGATAGTATAGTTATATTTGACCCACTTTTAGCCAAACGTTCAATTCCCTGACTTTTCTTTGACTCTCACTAAGTAAAAAAACACCTTCTGATTCTGGTTCTCGGGATATAGCGGCTTTTGCTGTCAAAGGCAAGTGGCGTTTATCGGCTTTTGCCAACAAACTGTTATTTCTGAATGCACTGACGCTGCGATTTGGATGATTAGAATCAAATCAATTTGTTGATGGTGTACTATGTGCCTAAAGCATTCGCTTTATGTTATTAACTCCTTTTTGGGCGGAAGTGGCGTTTAGCGCCTTTTGCATCTGAACTCTTCAATTTTTTGAAAACTTGATTTTTTGTTCTCTGAAATAATGTAAATAATCATTCAAAAATTGCAGTAATTTTTGTTGCGTCTATACTATGCAAATAGAACAATGTTTTACTTAATAATTATGGCACTTTAAAAACTTTATTTTGTGGAAAATATAGTGATTATCTTTGATTAAAGAACAACTATTGTAGGACAAGAAACAGGAAGTGTAGAAGCATTTTTTGTTAATTTTCAAATCTTTTTATATATAATAAAAAAAATATTATATATATATATATATATATATATATATATATATATATATATATATATATATATATATATATATATATATACGTGATATAGAATATAAGTACAGGTGAGATCAAAATTATTTGCCCCCTGTATATTTTTCCCCAATGTTTAACAGAGAGATTTTTCTAAACATAATAGTTTTAATAACTAATTTCTAATAATTTCTTATTTATTTATCTTTGCCCTGATGACAGTTCATGACATTTGACTTCATATTTTTCAAGATACGATTATCCAGCTTAAAGTGACATTTAAAGGTTTAATTAGGTTAATTGGACAAGTTAGGGTAATTAGGCAAGTCAATGATGTATATTGATGGTTTGTTCTGTAGACAATCAAAAACAAATATTGCTTAAGGGAGCTAATAATATTGACCTTAAAACAGATTTTAAAATATTAAAACTGCTTTTATTCTAGCCGAAATAAAACAAATAAGACTTTCTCCAGAAGAAAAAATATAATAGGAAACACTATGAAAAATTCCTTGCTCTGTTAAACATTATTTAAGAAATATCTGAAAAACAAATCACAAGTGGGCTAATAATTCTGACTTCAACTGTATGCATGTAATATTTCTTAAAAACGGTTGTTTTTTCCGCTGCTGTTAAAATAACTTCTAATAGGACTAAGTGGTCACATTGAGATTGTCCAAATTGCATGCTGTTCTCTAACTGAGATCTCCGCATTTTGAGGCTGATTTCCTTGCTCACCTGACTGAGGTTGTTTTCCAGCTCGAGCTGCCTGCGCTCGGTTTCACAGCGCACAAATTCCCAGCGTTCATTCAGCTGCTCCAGACGAGTCTGCAGGACATGTGAAGTGTCTCCCGCTCCAGACTCCATCAGACTCCTGCCGGCCCGGTTCAGAGAGTCCACCGTGTGCACATGAGACATCACGTCATTCCTCAGTACCTAAAAACATACAGCAACCGTCATTCAACTGCCAATACTATGGGCATCTTTGAAATGCTATATTACTGTTTTTGATATTTCATCTGAGAAATATTGCTAAGTTATGAAGCATACTATGAGAAAAGCTAGTTCATGCTTGTATGACTTCTAGATTGGATTACTGTGAAGCTCTATCCGCTGGTTGCCCATCATTCCCTATTAATAAACACCAGTTGGTGCAAAATGCAGCTGTTAGAGTTCTTACTAAAACAAGAAAATTTGACCATATCACCCCAATTTTATCCTCCATACACTGGCTACCTTTTAAGCTCCGTATTGATTATAAAATTTTGCTTCTTACCTATAAAGCTTTAAATAATCTAGCTCATGTTAATCTAACCAACCTTGTGTCTTGCTATAGTCCAACTTGCTCTTTAAGATCTCAAAACTCAAGGCTTTTGGTAGTGCCCAGAATAGCAAAGTCTACTAAGGCCGTACTCACACTAGGTACAGTTGCCTCAAACCGGGCCAAAGCACGCTTGTCCCCCCTCCCATCTCCCAATATTTCGCCAAACAGTCCTTAGGGATGCGGTGACATGCAGTCAGATATTTCGCCAAACAGATCCGCCACTTTTGGCGCTCATAAACAATCATAAAGCCCTCGTGCTGCAGGAATGAGGAGGTCTGCTGAAGCCGCGCAGCTGTCGTGCTGTGATTAATAAACCCATATGAAACAGCCCCTTAAAAGTCACGTCTCGCTTTCAGTTTCGGGCTTTGGCGCGTTTTGCCCTCACACACAAGCGTACCGTGCCAAAGCCCAAGTGAACTGCACTCAGGCACACCTCTTCCAACCGGGCCAGGGCCAGCCAAGTGAACCGTGCTTAAGCCCGATTCAGCGCACTCACACTTCTCAAACAATCCGGGAAACAGGCCTGGGCACGGTACCGATGGCATAGTGTGAGTATGCCCTAAAGGAGGTCGAACCTTCTTATATGTGGCTCCTAAACTCTGGAATAGCCTTCCTGATGACTCTCTCAGTTCAAATCTAGATTAAAAGCCTATCGTTTTAGTTAAGCATACACGCTATGCATCACATAATAATATGATGCAAGAGTGTGCTCCATGCAGATGAGTGGGCTTGACAAACCACCAGTAGGACACACTCCTCCTGTCTTAATGCACAAGACATTTTGTTAAAAATACATATATGCTTTACATGTTTGTTGCTATGTTTGTTTATATGTCTCTTATTTTCATTTATAGCACTTCAATTTCACATTAACATTTAATATCTCTTGTTCAAATACATAAACAGCAGCTATGCTAATTATTTTCTTTGTTCTTTATTGGACCTTAAGCACAACACATAGGAAGAGATGACTGACGCAAGCCATCGAGGATGTCCAGGACAACACATACACATAATACACTTCATTAAGCATGAACATAGACATCACCTATATGCTATGAAATTGCAAGTTAACAATGAGGGCTAATAGATCTGACTTCAACTGTGTGATTGAAAGCAAGTGTTGTTACCTTGTGTTTGGCTAGCTCTATTTCACAGGTCTGCAGGTCGATGCTGATTGGCTGCGAGGCCTGCAGCAGGTCAGCGGTGTGCGAGAGCCAGGCGTGCAGCTCATCCAGGGTGTTCTGGAACTGACCCAAACCCAGCAACGCACACTCTAGCTGGTGCTGCTCAGAAACACACACACTGCGCTCTTCATATACTGCTATAATCAAACAACATGTTAATTCAGTTAGCTGAGATCTGTTACCTGTTTACTGACAGTCTCTGACTCCAGGCTGTCCCATCTCTGCCTGAAGTCACACAGCGGAGAAACGGACCCCGGCCGCTCCGTGCCCGGAGAAAGACGACACACGAAGCGATGGTTTAAACTCTCGATCTCGATCTTCTTCTGATAGAGTTCTCGCTTAAATTCCTTACAGGGGAGAGGATCGTCATTAAATCTGTCATTCGTTTGTGACAATTTAGCTTTTTTTCAAGGAACGGTTAAAATGATTAGCGCTGCTGTGAATTTTTTTAGTCTTATTCAAATATTTCCCAAGTGATGAAAAAACATCTATTTTTTTATTTTTGTTAAATTTCAGAAATAATTGAATACACCATGAATTAAACCTTGTACAACATACTTGAATAATCCTTAACAATATCAAAGATAAAACTTTAGCACTTAAAAAAAAATGCTTGGCACTCCTGTCTTTGGGAATTATTGCCCATTCCTCTTTGCAGTACCTCACAAGCTCTATCAGGTTGAATGGGAAGCGACGGTGTACAGCCATTTTCAGATCTCTCCAGAAATATTCAATAGGATTTAGGTCTGGGCTCTGGCTGGGCCACTCAAGGACATTCACCGAGTTGTTGTGAAGCCACTCCATTGATATTTTTGGGGGTGTGCTTTGGGTCATTGTCCTATTGGAACCGTCGCCCAAGTCTGAGGTCAAGAGCACTCTGAAGCAGGTTTTCATTCAAGATGGTTCTGTATATTGCTGCATTCATCTTTCCCTCTATCCTGACTAGTCTTCCAGTTCCTGCTGCTGAAAAACATCCCCACAGCATAATGCTGCCATCTGCATGCTTCACTGGATGGTATTAGCCTGGTGATGAGCGGTGCCTGGTTTTCTCCAACGTAACGCCTGGCATTCACTCCAAAGAGTTCAATTTTAGTCTCATCAGACCAGAGAATTTGGTTTCTTATGGTCTGAGGGTCCTTCAGAGGCCTTTTGGTAAATTCCAGGCATGAATTGGCTCCCGTTTGACCACTCTACCACACAGGCCTGATTGGTGGATTGCTGAACAGATGGTTGTCATTCTGTAAGGTTCTCCTCTCTGCACAGAAAAACACTGGAGCTCAGACAGAGTGACCAGCGGGTTATTGATCACCTCCCTGACTAAGGCCCTTCTTCCCCAATCACACAGCTTAGATGGTCGACCAGGTCTAAGAAGAGTCCTGGTGGTTCCAAACATCTTACGAATGATGGAGGCCGCTGTGCTCATTGGAACTTTCAGAGCAGTAGTAATTTTTCTGTAACCTTCCCCAGCCTTGTAGCTCGAGACAATCCCGGTCTACAGACAATTCCTTTGTCTTCATGCTTGGTTTGTGCTTTGACATGCACTGTCAACCGTGGGACCTTATATAGACAGGTGTATGCCTCTTCAAATCATGTCCAATCAACTGAATTTACCACAGGTGAACTCCAATGAAGCTCCAGAAACATCTCAAGAAGGATCAGTGGAAACAGAATGTATCTGAGCTTACATCTGTATATGTGAATTTTCAGATTTTTTATTTTTTTTAATTTGCAACAATTAAAAAAAAAAAAAAAAAAAAGTGAAGCGCTATGTATACTTTCGGGATGCACAACACACACACATATATATAAATCGGCTACAGAACAAACCCCTGTCATCCAATGACTTGCCTAATAAAGAGTGTAGTTAACCTAATTAAGCCTAATTAAGATTGTTATTCAACTTTTAGCTGAATACTAGTGTCTTGCAAAGCATCTAGTAAAATATTATGTACTGTCGTCATGACAAAGACAACAGAATTTAACTATTAGTTATTTTAAATTTGCTCTTAAAACTTTTAATTTTAAAAATGTGTTGGAAAAATTCTCACTTGGGAAATATAAATTTTTATAAATAATTTCTCTGTACATTGTACATTGTCTCACCTTTAGGTCACACAGCTGCTCTTTAACTGATCCCAGGTCAGATCCCACTGAAAACTCCTCCGTGGATTTCAACTCAGCAGACTTCAGCCACTGGAAGAGTCCCTAGCAAGAGAATATCACTCATTCATTCATTTTCTTTACTATTTAATACTGTTCTCTTGACTACCCAGGTAAAAAATCCTTAAAAATACTCAAATAAAAGCTATAAATACTCTAGAAATCCATTAAGTTAAATAAATTTATAAATAGTGCATGAGTGCACTTTGAAAAGTATATTAAATAGCTCTAATATTAAATATCTCTAATATATTCTAATACTTTTAGTACATTGCACTGAATTGTAAGTTGCTCCAAAAATACACTTATCATAAGATTAAATTAAACTGATTTTATTTAAAATATATGTAATTTAAGAGTTACAGGTATGTTTTCCTTAATGCGCTACTTAAGTACACTTAATATAAATACACTAATTTGCACAATTAAATTTTAATATTTTAATTACAAAATTAGTTGCAAAATTAAAATAGAACACTTTAAATAGAACACTCAAAAATAGAACACTTTATGTATACTATAGAAGTGTACTAAATAGTGTATTATAGTGCACTTGTTTTTCATGCGCACTGCCCTACAATAACCAGTATATTTACTGTCTTTTTTTTTTCTCATGCACAACCAACAAAAAAATCACTGAAACCTTCATCCAAATGACCAGTGGCATGCTTTGTCCTTTCTCAAAGGGGTATCCAAATCCCTGCCAACTGGTGGGAAATTGGCCAATACAACCACAAGGAGACATGAATATTGGAATACTACAACTGTAGACAGAGACCTACCACCACCGGAAGAAAAAAAATGGTGTTGAGCAGACCATTCTTTGTGACTATTAGTGCATCCCAGTTCGCTTACTTAGTGTGTAACAAGAGTATTCATGCTTTGGAACGTACTACTTATCTATTAAGGGACCATCTAGTTACGTGCTCTGTCAATCTTGTCACACTATTTATTTTATCATTAATATCCTACTATCACAGAACTTTCATGCAGAGAAGTTTCACAATACTCTTGCAGATGAAGTATAACATGGAAAACATAAAAACAATATATATTTTCCATTAGGTTAGAAATCAACTAACAGTCCTTTAAACATATTTACCTAAGCTTATCCCCTTAAACATTAGTTTGTTTAACCATGTTTGTCGTTTGTTAACACTTAATACCCGTGTCTGTAGTTCTAATCGAATTAATGTCCAATGCGCAATGTGTTTTGGACAATATTAGATCTGGGAAACTTTAAAGAGGTGATAAACTACTCCAGTTTTTAATATGAAACAGCTCTCTGATGTCCACGTATAATGCTATCCAAATAAAAACATAAAAACATTTTGATTTAGTAATAAATGACTACTTTTTGTGCTTTTTTTGAACCTCATCATCAGAATGCTGTTTGAATGGGTGTTGCCTGTTGTAGACTCACAAGTAAACGCCCACTGCTCTGATTGGCGGACAGTTTTGCTTATTAACATGACCAAACAGATAGTGAAGTGGAAGAGGGTGTTGATGTGCTGAGGAGGCGGAGCCTATCCACCCTATTTAATCATAAAGTAAAACATTCTAAAACCTTTCGTATTGTCAGGCTGGCTTCAATATAAGCTGGTTCTAGAGGAACCACAAAGTTTTGAGTTTTAAAATTAACTGAATGTTTTTGTAGTACTACAAGCTTACATATTTCAAAAGATCTCGAAAATTTTTATTTCTTATTTCAGGACCCCTTTAAAGATATATTTTTTAACATACTAACATTAGGGACACACAAATTCGATATTTGAATACAGTTTAGGATAAATAGCATGCAAATTAGGATGAAGCACAAGTTATCATATTCATTAAAAATGGGCTGATAGGAATGGAGAGCATGGCTAACTCACCTGCATGCTGTCCTGATAATGAAGGGCCATTCGTAAACATTCTTCTAGTTTACTGTTGCACTCTGTCCAAATCTTACTGAGATTGTTCCATGTGCCATAAAGCTGTGGAGAAAACACAAACTACTGGGACCTGAAATTTAAACAATTAGCTGTATATTTAAAAGCAATTTCAGAGTATCTATAACTGTAATTCACTAAAAGAAATGATTCGTTGGATTTTCTAAGGTAAGGGATTCATTCATTCATTTATTCATTATTATTTGCACTTTTCCGGGGGCCAAGTCACAGGGGCAGCAGTCTTAGGAGAGAACCTCAGACTTCCCTCTCTCCAGACACTTTCTCCAGCTCCTCCGGGGGGAACCCGAGGCGTTCCCAGGCCAGTCAAGAGACATTTCCTAAGGCCTCTTTCCAGTGGGGCATGTCTGAAACACCTACCTAGGTAGGCGTTCAGTGGGAATCCAAAATAGATGCCCGAGCCACCTAAACTGACTTCTCTCAATGTGGAGGAGCAGCCACTCTACTACAGGCTCCTCCAGGGTAGCTAAGCTCCTCATGCTATCGATGAGGGCGCACCCTGTCACCCTGCGAAAGAAACTCATTTTGGCCACTTGTATCCGAGATCTTGACCTTTCGGTCATGATCCAGAGCTCATGACCATAGGTGAGAGTAGAAACGTATTGACCAGTAAATCGAGAGCTTTGTCTATCAGCTCAGCTCCTTCTTTACAACAAACTGGTACATCAACCGCATGACTGCTGCTACCGCACTAATCTGCCTGTCAATCTCATGTTCCATCCTTCCCTCACTCGTGAACAACTCCTCCATGAACCGCCACCTTATCGTGATCGAAGGGTTTGAGTGCCTGAGTGATTCTAAGATAGATCTTCTATGTTGTCTGGGGCTAATGCCCCTGGTAGGGTCTCCCAAGGCAAAATGGTCTTAGGTGACAGGTCAGACTAAGTGTGGTTAAAAAAACCCTTATGAGTAAAATAATTTCGAGGATCGTGACATCACACGGTATGGCGTAGCTGGGGCCCCACCCTGGAGCCAGGCCTGGGATTGGGGCTTGTATGCGAGCACCTGGTGGCCGAGTTTTTTTCCATGGAACCCGACCAGGATAGCCTGAAGGAGCAAGGTGGCACCATACTCCTGCAGGCCCACTACCTGAAGCGGGAGCCATAAGGGGCTGGTGCATTGCGGAATGGGTGGTGGTCGAAGGTTAGGACCATGACAACCGGATCATCAGGCACAGAAACTGGCTCTTGGGACAAGGTAAGTGGTTGCAATCAATTTATATGGGTTGAATTTAAACAAACAATTTAAATTTAGTAATTGCGACCACTTACAGTAAAAAAAAATAGTAAATCCAATGAACCATTTTTATCAGTGTTGTAGCTTCAAACACAAACCTCATCCAAACACTTGGTGACCTCTGGTTTGTCAGTGTCACCACAAGCTGACATAAGTTCCATTCCCAGAATTCCCAGTGTTTCCAGGTCACCTTGTAGAGAATCAATGTCCTCCCTGAGTGTCTGAGGAAATAAAATAGGGGGAGAAAAGGCCAATGAGGAAACATCCTTAAAAGGGATAGTTCACACTTGTTAATTCCTCACCCTCATGTCATTCCAAACCCCTGAGACCTTGATTCCTCTTCAGAACACAAGTGAAGATATTTTAGATGAGATCTGAGAGCTCCCTCATCCTCCATAGATAGCAAGTGTTACAAAATATACAGAAAAGGAACCAAAAGCATTTTCAAAACATTGCATGTTACTTTAGTGGTTCAACTGTAGTTATAAGAAGCTTCAAGAACACTTGAAAAAAGTCACCACTGCCAATGTCTTCCATTTCAAATCAGGATGCAGTTTTACTACGGGAAATATGGCACTTGTGTGTTGGGCTGCTGACTATAATGGCAAAACACAACCCAGACTCATTACGGATATGTACCCGAGTCTACATTTCTGGGATCAGAGAAATATGTAACTGCAGGTACATCTCCTTGCAGTTTTTGTCTTTGCAAATCAACCAGAGGCTGCTGTGTATGCTTTTTAATGATCTCAAATTTCTCTTGCGACTTTCTTCTCACATAAATCCACCAGAGGGCGCAATATACACTTCCGCTACCAAGGCCAGCTTGCTGTTGACTTAATGACTGACCGACTGACCCACCCACCCCCGTCCATAACACAAACGATAGTGTTTTCAAAAGCAATCTAGAAAAAGAAAAGTTGTTGTAGCCACGTGATTTCACCATGTTTTCAGTCTGTTGTTTATTTTCTTTCTTTTCATTTTTTTGCTTTTAGTTTTTCCTGGTTTCTTGAACCGTTTTTTTGCCATACTCGAACCCCTGTCGTCGCGGTCAACTCCGCTCTGCATCCCAAGTCCATCGGCTTACATGGCAAGCTACTGGGCAAACTGGTAACACCAGAAAAGCGTCCACATGAAGGTAAGCGGTCAGTAGTATCCCAAAAAAGCACAGAATGGCCTTCAGTGGAGCCATACCGCCCAGCAGCATTCGTTTTACAGACGAAAAAGTGGCCAGACGTACCTCTGGCAAAAAAAATTTTGCACTCTCCAGAAATCTAGACAAGGGTACGCATCCATAATGAGCCTGTGTTGGTAATACGTCAGACAGCCCATAGTTAAAGCACAACCCAAGGACCTGATGAGGAAGAAAAGAAATAGGCAAACAAATTTGTCTTTACAGTTGGTCTTTGGTGCACAAAAGTGTTCTTGGAGCTTCGTATGATCACAGTTGAATCGCTAAAGTCAGATTATAATGTTTTAACAATTCTTTGAATTTCTTTTCCAGACTTTGAGCATCTAGGGACCCTTGCTTTCTGTGGAGGATAAGGGAGCTCTCAGGTTTCATCTAAAATATTTTCATTTGTGTTCTGAAAATGATCTCAGGGGGTTGGAAGGACATGATGGTGAGTCATTAATAAAAGAACTTTCATTTTTGGGTGAACTAACCCTGAAGCAGGTCGCACACCAGAAGCGACGCTCGGCGGCGCGCCGCGCAGCGCCATGTATTTTAGAATTCTTAACATAGGTTTCTATCAGGATACACACACCGGCGCCGCAAGTCGGCGGCTGTCGGCGGCGCCCGGCGACGGCTCAGGACGCAGTTCATTTTTCAGCCGCGCCACAGAGCGCCATCTGATTAGTTTCATGTTAAATATCATTCGAATGTGCGCGTCTGGTGTGCGATACTTTAATCTGTCATGTACGCTTTGTCATGAGCTTTAAAATACCTTATGAAAGCTAGTCATCAGAACTGAATGTATTACAACCTCAAATCAGAAAAAGTTGGGACAACTCAAAAAAAAAAAAAAAAATAGAAAGTAGTGATTTATAAATTCTAAAAGGCCTGCCTGCAGTCCCAACCTGTCTCCAATAGAGAATGTGTGGCACGATTTGAAATGCAAAAAGCAACAACGGACACCCCATACATTTGCCCACCTTAAGACTTGTTTGCAGGAAGAATGAGACAAAGTTACAGCTAAAACATTTCATTAATTGGTGTCTTCGGTCTCTTAACATCTTTAAGTGTTGTGAAAAGGAATGGCAACATTACAAATTAGTAAATGCTCTACTGTTCCAACTTTTTTTTAAATGTGTTTAAAGAACCAAAATTGGTTTGCATGTTTATTTTGAAAAAAAAAAAAAAAAAACAATGAAAAAAATGATGAACAAACTTAAATAATGTTTGTTGTATAGTCTGCAACGAAACACAAGTCAAAGTAAATTTAGAAATCACCCTTTTCTTTATTGATTTGCTTTGTCCATACTGTCCCAATCTTTTTGGATTTGAGGTTGTAGACTACACTGGTCAGCCAACTTAAGTTTTTTTGCCCTCAAAACCCACTAAATTATCTTGAATCAAATTGAACCAGCATGGTAAAACAGTGACAACATTATCATCTTTTTATTCTCTACCTGCATGGTCTCCAAGCTCTGCCGAATGGTTTCTGAATCTGATCGATTGGAGTTGAGGTCCAGAACGGCTTGTTGAGCGTCATTCAGACCAGCTGTGACGTCGCTCACGTCGTTCCAGAATCTCACTGCCAGATCTAGCAGATTGAGCAGCCACTTCTCCCTCTCCCGAGCCTGTTTTTGAGCCTCCTCCCAGCGGCTTGTAAGACAGCAGACTCGCTCTTGAATAGCTGGAATTGGAAGATGATTACTGTTACGATCACCAGCGATCTAGGCTTTGCAGTTAGTTGGAAAAAATTTATCATTTATTCAACCACACATCTGCCACTGAACTGAACCACATTTCTCATCATGCACCTCACACACACACCAGTTCCAGATGACCCCTGATCACTCACTCACATGTGATGCTTGTGAAGACTAATTACCTGGACTATAAACACAGCACACACACATTTCTTGGCTGAATCTTGTTTTCTGTAAGTGAGCATTATATAAGCGTTTTCTTGGATTGGCTACCGTGTTTTGACTCTTGTTTGTTTCATTGTTTCTGTTTGTTTTGTCGCCTGCCTCGACCATATCGACCATTCTCTGGATTACCTACAGTATGCTTCTGTCTGTCCCTGTTTCAACCTTGCCTGCCTGACATTTCTAAATAAAGCTACATTTGGATCTTCACCCCTGTAACCACCAAACTCATTATCACAATCATTGATAGACCATACTTTGTAAATAGTGTGTATTAAATGGTCGATAAATTGATAAAAAAGCATGTGACTTGCTCCAAGTGAAGTCACTTCCTCAGGAGGGAAACTCTGGAAGGATTAAGGCATGTCATTATTTTTCTCACATTAATATGTGCAAAATGTTTAGGATACACCAATAGTCGATTGATTACGTGTCAACTTTGATATTGTAATATTTGTAATTCATTTTTTAAATACAAAACTATGATAAAAGTACCTAAAACTGTGTTTTAAAATGCCATGTGGTGTCTGGTTTGAGGCTAACATCTTGGGCTAAAGCACATAATGGTGGAAAATGTCAACTTAATTTTTGTAAACTTTGCTTTTAACAATAAGTTAAACAACAGAATCAAATGCTCCTAATCACATTAAAGCGTTTTACATTATTTTATTATATTATTGCATTATTTTATTATATTATAATTATAATAATAATTCCTTACATTTATATAGCGCTTTTCTAGGCACTCAAATCGCTTTACACATAGAGGGTAATCTCCTCATCCACCACCAGTGGGCAGCATCCACCTGGATGACGTGACGGCAGCCATTTTGTGCCAGACTGCACACCACACACCAGCTGATTGGTCGAGACAAGACAGAGTGATGAAGCCAATTATGATATGGGGATGGTTAGGAGGCCATGATGGACAGAGGCCAGTGGGCAAATTTGGCCAGGATGCCAGGGTGAAACTCCTACTCTTTTACGAAGAACATCCTGAGATTTTTAATGACCACAGAGAGTCAGAACCTCGGTTTAATGTCTCATCCGAGAGACGGCACTCACTGAGCAGTATAGAGTCTCCATCACCATACTGAGGTGTTAGGACCCACACAGACCGCAGGTTGGGCACCTCCCTAACCTCCCTAACGCCACTTCCGGCAGCGACCTAGCTTTCCCATGTGGTCTCCCATCCAGGTACTGATGGATTCAGTTTACAGTAAACTATACATTTTGTGTATATTGATCCAGTTTCAATGCTTGAAATGTACCTGTGCCAATGGAAGTGCCTCCAACAGCCCCTGCACTGGACAGGAGCTCCTGAGCCTGTGTTTGCACACTGCTGAGGTCCAGGTCCAGTTTGGAGAGCTCTGTCAGTGTGTGTTTGTTGTCCTGCAGCTGCTCCTGAATGCGTGGCGTGAGGCCTTGAAGAGCCGACAAGGCCTGCAGGTGACTGCACAGATGCTCCAGTCTTTCTCCAATCACAGTCATTCTCTCATTCAGCTGATGTGGACATAGAGAAACATACAGAGTGAGCTCACACTAATGCAGGGTTCCATGCAATTCTTTCAGGCCATTACAACCCAAATCGAATAAATTAACTTGACAAATTTAAGTGGATTGGACATGAAACAATTAAGTTGTCCCAAAAAATCTCAATACTTGCGTTTCTGTTCAGTTCAAATTGATTACATCTTATGCAGCATATTATTGTGTTAACTGTAATGAACTGATAAACTGTATTAAATACTGTAGTACACTTTGCAGGTTTCTACAGTGAGCTAGTAGACTTTTATAGTATTTAAACTTGCATACTACAGAAAGAATTGTAGTGGAACAATAAATATTCATTCATTCATTCATTCATTTTCTTGTCGGCTTAGTCCCTTTATTAATCCGGGGTCGCCACAGTGGGATGAACCACCAACTTATCCAGCATGTTTTTACGCAGCGGATGCCCTTCCAGCCACAACCCATCTCTGGGAAACATCCACACACACACTCATAGACTACGGACAATTTAGCCCACCCAATTCACCTGTACCGCATGTCTTTGGACTGTGGGGGAAACCGGAGCACCCGGAGGAAACCCACGCGAACGCAGGGAGAACATACAAACTCCACAAAGAAACGCCTACTGAGCCTAGGCTCGAACCAGCGACCTTCTTGCTGTGAGGCGACAGCACTACCTACTGCGCCACTGCTTCACCCACAATAAATATTATTAACTAATACTATTTTATAAGTGGGGCGTCATGGTGGCGCAGTGGGTAGCACAATCGCCTCACAGCAAGAAAGTTGCCTGGTACAAGCCTCGGCTGGGTCAGTTGGCATTTCTGTGTGGAGTTTGCATGTTCTCCCTGATTTTCCCCACAGTCCAAATCATGCAGTACAGGTGAATTGAATAAGCTTAACTGGCTGTAGTGTATGTGTGTGAGTGAGAGTGTATGGATGTTTCCCAGTGGTGGGTTGCAGCTGGAAGGGCATCCACTGCGTAAAACTTATGCTGGATAAGTTGGCGGTTCATTCCGCTGTGGTGACCCCAGATTAATAAAGGGACTAAGCCGAAAAGAAAATGAAGGAATTAATTTTATAAGAGTTTCTTTTTGTAAATCAGAGCTGCTAATGTGAACAGTGTGTATAAGTGTGCATTATAATGTAGTGAACTGTCTTTTTAGAGCAAAAGGCTGAGTTTCTGATTGCCTTAAAACTGAAATATTAAATACACCAAAACAACGACTGTGAAGGCTAAAATGACCCTCAATAACCACCTATTTCTATATTAGAGGAAACATTGAAAATTAGTGCTTGACAACTACCCTCTGAAGCTGATTAGCTGAATTCTCCAGTAAGCACCAGGAATGATTTAGCATCAGGTTCTCTGTATTACCTGTGTGTAGCGCGGTAGTGACTCCTCCAGCACTGCAGCTGCTTCTCGAACCCGCTCTCTGATGGCCAGGTGCTGCTCTTCAGTGTCTCTGGCTTTTTGGCAGAACTCCTGTCCCTGAACCGCATTCAGGTCTGATAAACGCTGCGCCAGCATGATCAGCCGGGCTATCAGAGGCTTATGCTCTGCTATGGACTCCCTGGCACCCTGTTTGGATGGGATGAAGAAGTATGTTTGTATTGTTTTACCTGAAAGTATTACTACAGAACATATAAACTGCATTACAAAGTTACATTTCAGTCAAAAAAGAGTTGAGTTCACTCAAAAATTAAAATTCTGTCATCGTTTACTCACTGGTAACTTGTTTCAAACCTTTAAGTTTCTTTCTTCCATTAAACACCAAAGGAATATATTTTGAAAAATGTTGGAAAACTGTATACTTTTGACTTACATATTATTGTTTTTCCTACTGTAGACGTCAGCTTACTGTTGTGTGTTCAACAGAGTGAAAAAACTCAAACAGGCTTGAAACCACTTGACAAGTGAGTCAATTTTTATTTTGGGGTGAACTATCCCTTTAAATTGTGTTCTCTAAGCTATTGAATGCTAAGAGTTTATAAAATAGTATTAATCGCAATCTATCACATCTATTTAATGTATTTTTTTTCTTTGTGTGTGAGTGTGTGTGTGTGTTAGTGTGTGTGTGTGTGTGTGTGTGTGTGTGTGTGTGTGTGTGTGTGTGTGTTTATGTATAGTTATTATGTATATATAAATGCAAACACATACATAAAAACAAAACGTATTACCTGCCTATTATTATGATAGCGGCTGTTTATTAGTATTTATAACGCACACGCACACGTTTTGCATAACCTTGTTCTACCCAATACTTAAACACACTACTAACTTAATAACTGTTAAAATGTAGCAAATTAGGAGTTTATTGAGGCAAAGGTCATACTTAATGGCAGTGTTGGGCAGTAGAGTTGCTACAAGTAAATGGCCACCGTTGTGCAGTCTCTATGAAATTATATATTTAAAATAGGCACTATCCTTATAAATAAACTGCATAGTTGCAATCTAAACAACAACATTTTTAACAAAAAACCCTCAAAAGTACAATATGTTGTCCAACAGCAGTAATATTTGTCAAATTGGAGTGTCCTCTGCTATATGTGGGTGGAGTAATACACAAGGGTGAAGAGGCTGGACGTGTGCTGTTATTTGCAGAATAGTGCACAGTTATCAGCCAATCAGACTCAAGAACAAGACAGAACTTGTGTGTGTGTGTGTGCGTATATATATATATATATATATATTCACCCTTGTGTATTACTCCACCCACATATAGCAGAGGACACTCCAATTTGACAAATATTACTGCTGTTGGACAACATATTGTACTTTTGAGGGTTTTTTGTTAAAAATGTTGTTGTTTAGATTGCAACTATGCAGTTTATTTATAAGGATAGTGCCTATTTTAAATATATAATTTCATAGAGACTGCACAACGGTGGCCATTTACTTGTAGCAACTCTACTGCCCAACACTGCCATTAAGTATGACCTTTGCCTCAATAAACTCCTAATTTGCTACATTTTAACAGTTATTAAGGTTGTATATATATAAGGTATATATATATATAGGTTGTTTAGTACCTGTAAAAGGTCCTGTTGTTCTCGAAAGGCCTCATAGCTGATGGTATTCAGTGTAAACTGACCAATAAGAGCTTTAGTTTCCAGTAGCCACGGTAACACCTCAGCATAGCCCTCTGAGAACTGAGACAGGAGGGACTGAGCATGCTCCAGCTGAAGGACCACGTGGGCATTAGTGGCAGTGGTGACCTGACACTGCTCCTGTAAAGTGTCTAGCGAAGACTTTGGAGAAGAAATAAAAGGTTACTGATAAAAAATAAAACTTTTTGGGTGTTAAAAAATTGTGAATAAAGAATGACCTGGAGTTACCTGGAGCCTCAGTGTCTCCTCATCCTCAGTGTACGTCTGCAGGAGCTCCAAGATCTTGGCCATTTTCTCAATGTTGAACTTGTGCTGCAAAATCTCCACAGCAAGATTCTGCAGAACAGGATGTTATATTAAAGATTTGGAAAAGTATTTGTACAATATTTGAAATATATATAGTTGATGATAAATTAGTAGCACAGTTTATCAGAGGGAAGATAATAGTTTTAATAATAGATTTCTAATAAATGAATTATTTTGTCTTTTCGATGATGATAATATACACAATATTTAACTAGATGTTTGACAAGATACTAGTATTGAGCATAAAGTGCATTTTAAGGTTAGTTAGGTTAATCAGGCAAGTCATTTGACAACAGTGGTTTGTCCTGTAGCCAATTAAACATCAATACTTCTTAAAGGGGCTAATAATATTGACTTTAAAATATTTTTATTCAAGCCAAACAAAAATAAATAAGACTTTCTGCAGGAGAACAATAAAATATGAAATACTGTGAACAATGTCCTTGCTCTGGTAACCATCATCCAAAGATTTGAAAAAGAATATAAATATATATAGGGGTGGTCATTTTATTTTCTGTTGTATATAGAGATGCAAAACTCACTTTCTGCTCATTGAGCTGGGATACAATGATGTCTGGGTGGAGATTAATGGTCCTGAGCTCTTCCAGTGCCAGCGAGGTGTCTTTAAACCAGGCCAACTCTTTCTCAACAGCCTGGTCCAACTGATTAAAGACAAACAGGTTGACTGGAGAGTTCACACTTAGCAGCTGCTTTAGATTTACAGTGCACTTCAGGCATCCTAAATTTAAATTCCTTGCTTATTGGAAATGTGCGCCTCAGTCTATATTTTTTGCGAAACCTGAAATACATTGCTCCGGGTACATTTTGTTGCACGTTTCAGATGACAAATCCACTAGAGGGCACTCTTTACATTTTTGTGAACCTGAAAGAGATCTTTTTGTTGTACATTTAGATAAACGTCCTTCTTGTACATGTCTAGAAGAAGGCGGGGCTTGTCGTACAGATTAGCTAGCTAACCACTGAGCTAAACCCCTCCCTAAACCCAACCAATAGTGTTTCTAAAATCAGCCTTGAAAAATCCACTGCCACACATAGATTTACCTTGATTTTACATTACTTTTATCTTTTTTGTGCAAGCGTGCTTCAGCGCAATCAACCCGAGTGCTCTGCAGCACAAGCACAACACTGTACAAAGTGAGCTATGAGCAAACTGACCAGACCAGAAAAGTGTCCGTATGGACATAGATAGATGACAAAAACATATTCATTACAAATATTAGACAACGATTAGTTGATTTGCTGTATTTATTTGACATCCAGCAAAAAAATGCATGAAAATAATCCTTTATTCATCAATAACATGTCTCTGTAAATATCATTAGCGTGCCAGCGAGGTGTCTTTAAACCAGGCCAACTCTTTCTCAACAGCCTGGTCCAACTGATTAAAGACAAACAGGTTGACTGGAGAGTTCATACTTAGCAGCTGCTTTAGATTTACAGTAAACTTCAGGCAACCTAAATTTAGATGCCTTGCTTATTGGAAATGTGCACCTCAGTCTACATTTTTTGCGAAACCTGAAATACATTGCTCCGGATACATTTCGTTGCACATTTCAGATGACAAATCCACTAGAGGGCACTCTTTACATTTTTGTGAACCTTAAAAAAGAAGTTTTTTGTTGTACATTTAGATACACGTCCTTCTTGTACATGTCTAGGAGAAGGCAGGGCTTGTCGTACAGATCAGCTAGCAAACCACTAAGCTAAACCCTTCCGTCCAGCAAAAAAATGCATGAAAATAATCCTTTATTCATCAATAACATGTCTCTGTAAATATCATTAGCGTGCCAGCGAGGTGTCTTTAAACCAGGCCAACTCTTTCTTAACAGCCTGGTCCAACTGATTAAAGACAAACAGGTTGACTGGAGAGTTCACACTTAGCAGCTGCTTTAGATTTACAGTGCACTTCAGGCATCCTAAATTTAGATTCCTTGCTCAATGGAAATGTGCACCTCAGTCTATATTTTTTGCGAAACCTGAAATACATTGCTTCGGGTACATTTTGTTGCACGTTTCAGATGACAAATCCACTAGAGGGCACTCTTTACATTTTTGTGAACCTGAAAGAGATCTTTTTGTTGTACATTTAGATACACGTCCTTCTTGTACATGTCTAGAAGAAGGCGGGGCTTGTCGTACAGATTAGCTAGCAAACCACTGAGCTAAACCCCTCCCTAAACCCAACCAATAGTGTTTCTAAAATCAGCCTTAAAAAATCCACTGCCACCACATAGATTTACCTTGATTTTACATTACTTTTATCTTTTTTGTGCAAGCGTGCTTCAGCGCAATCAACCCTAGTGCTCTGCAGCACAAGCACAACACTGTACAAAGTGAGCTATGAGCAAACTGACCAGACCAGAAAAGTGTCTGTATGGACATAGATAGATGACAAAAACATATTCATTACAAATATTAGACAACGATTAGTTGATTTGCTGTATTTATTTGACGTCCAGCAAAAAAATGCATGAAAATAATCCTTTATTCATCAATAACAAGTCTCTGTAACTTAGCACTTAGCAGCTGAAAAGTGTTCGTATGGACGTAGATAGATGGCACAAACATATTCATTACAAATAATAGACAGTTTTTAGTTGTTTTGCTGTGTTTATTTGATGTCCAGCAAAAGAATGCATGAAAATAATCGTTTATTCATCAACAATGTTCCTGTAAAATATCATTAGCGTGAAAAGGAACACAAGTTGTTGTCGTCATGCTGCCCCCTAGTGTTTACTTTACCTACAAACCGCAGTAAAAAGGATGTTGAAAAAAGTTTTCCAGTGTCACAAAAGTGTAAGCTGAGGCACATATTTTCATGTTTTCTCCTACGTGGCTTGGCCAAATAAAAAACAGTTACTCTTACAATCCTCTTACCTTTTGCCTCTCAGAGGAACACAATACTGCATCCCCTGTCTGACTTTGGGCTGCAGGAACCAGCAGCTCTCTCTCGATTCGTCCCAGCCACAGATGCAGGTCTTCCTGACTGGAGGTGCATCGACTGGAAGCCTCTAGAGCCTGCTCTAACCTCTGCAGGATATCAGCACTGCCCAGACTCATCACAGAGTAGCGGATACGCAGACTGTCCACCCGCTCCTGCACAAGCTGGGTTTCCTCCTCTTTAAAGTAGCAAACATCAAAACATAATTTAAATGAGTTCTGGTGGAGATTGCACACATTAAGTGTATTAAGTACACTGTAAAAAAGTGATTAGTTTACTTTATTTTTAGAAAGTGAGTAAACATGTTGCTTTTAGTTGACTTAAGTTGACTAGTAATTGATTAGTTAACTTTACTTACAACCCCGAATCAGAAAAAGTAAGGACAGTATGGAAAATGCAAATCAAAGAAGAAAGTAGTTAATCTGGTCAACTTCATTTCATTTGTAAATCTACATCCCTTCCTGTCATTCAGACCTGCAACACATTCCAAAAACAAGTTAGGTCAGGAGCAGTTTAGGGCTAGTAATCAGGTACATTGGTTAACGATGTGATTTAAAACAGGTGATGTCAACAGGTGATTGTAATTAGGATTTGATACGAAAAAGCAGCATCCAAAAAAGATCTAGTCCCTTCCCTGCTAAAAAAAACACCTTAAACCAGCATAGGCTGGTTGGGTGGTTTTAGCTGGTTGACCAGCCAGGTTTTAGAGGGGTTTTGGCCATTTCCAGGCTGGTTTCCAGCTATTTCCAGCCTGGTCTTAGCTGGTCAGGCTGGGAGATGACCAGCTAAAACCAGCTTGACCAGCCTAACCAGGCTGGTAGCCCAGCTAAAACCAGCTGTGTCCATCTAAGCTGGTTTTAGTTGGTTTTAGCTGGTCATTTTCCAGCCTGACCGGCTAAGACCAGGCTGGAAATGGCTGGAAACCAGCCTGGAAATGGCCAAAACCCCTCTAAAACCAGGCTGGTTAGGAGCAAAGATGGGCTGAGGCTTACCAGTTTGCCAACAAATACATGAGAAAATTATTGAAATGTTTAAAAACAATGTTCCTCAAAGAAAGATAGGAAGACATTTGGATATTTAACCTTCAACAGTGCAGAACATCATTAAAAGATTCAAGGAATCTGGAGGAATTTCAGTGCGTAAAGGACACGGACGCAAGCCTAAGCTGAACTACCGTGATCTCCGATCCTTCAGGTGGCACTGCATCAAGAATCCTCATTCATCTATAAGCGATATTACCACATGGGCTCAGGACTACTTTGGCAAACCTTTGTCAAGTACCACAATACGTAGTTCCATCCACAAATGCTAGTTAAAACTGTAGTGTGACGAAAGGAAGCCCTATGTTAACAGTGTCCAGAAGCACCGTCATCTTCTCTGGGCTCTGAGGCATCTGGGATGCATCATCACATAGTGGAAATGTGTACTCTAGTCAGATTAATCAGTTTTTTTTGGGGAGAAATAGATGCCGTGTGCTCTAGACCAAAGAATAAAACAAACAATCCAGACTGTTACCAGCAACAAGTTCAAAAGTCAGCATCTGTTATGGTATGGGGTTGTGTCAGTGCCCTTAGCAAAGATAACTTGCACTTCTGTGATGCACCATTAATGCTGAAAAGCACATAGAGATTTTAAAGCACAATATGCTGCCTTCTTTTTCAGGGATGCCCATGCATTTTTCAACAAGACAATGCAAAACCACATTACGCACACATTACAAAGTCCTGGCTGTGGAGAAAGAGGATACAGGTACTTGACTGGCCTGCCTGCAGTCCTGACCTGTCACCAGCAGAGAATGTGTGGTGCGGTTTGAAGCACAAAAGGCGACAACCACGTAACCACAAACACCACGTACTGTTGCCCACCCTAAGACTTGTTTGCAATTAGAATGAGACAAAATTACACCCCAAACACTTCATCACTTGGTGTCTTCAGTCTCTAAACATATTTGAAGAGTTGTGAAAAGGAATGGCAGCAGTACAAAGTGGTAAATGCTCGACTGTTCCAAAACATGTTTATTTAAAAAAAAAAAATCATGAGTAACACATTAAATAATGTTTGTTATATTGTCTGCAATGAGACACACTTCAAAGTAAATTTAGAAATTACTACTTTCTTACTTTTTTTATTTGTGTTTTCCATACTGTCCCAACTTTTTTTCTGGTTTGGGGTTGAGGGAGTAAACCTGTTGCTTTTAAAGCAATTAGTTGACTTTGCTTAACAAATTTAGTAAACTCTTTGCTTTTAAAGCGATTAGTTACCTTTGCTTTTATAAAGAAATTAAACCTGTTTGCTTTTAAAGTGATTAGTTGACTTTACTTAAAAAAGCCTGTAAACCCAATGCTTTTAAATTGATTAGTTGACTTAAAAGTGAGCAAACACGTTGCCTTTTAAATATCAAATAAATTAACAATGTGCATAATTATAAAAATTAGTCAACTTAACAGTTCCAAGTTACTCACTTTTTTAAGTAAAGTCAACTTTACACTTTTAAGTCAACAAGTTTGCTCACTTTTTCAAAGTAAAGTAACTAATCACTTTTCACAGAGTAGAAATGGGAAGCAACATCACCTGAAATCTTTTCCATGAGTTCGTGAGCACACTGCTGGAGCTTGCCCAGGTCAGCACTCTTTGCTTTTATTTCTTCCATGACTGCCTAAAAGGTGGTTAGAAATCTTCTTACTTTTCACACACATATCTGGTTATATGTAGCTTTAATAATGTGAAAACTGTTATTACTCAATGTTTAGCAAACCTTGGCTTGTCCAGTGGCCTCTTGCAGATGAAGCATGGCTCTCTCCGCAGAACGGAGCTCAGCTAAATCCTGATCCACAGATATGAGCCATTGCTGAAGTCGGTCCGTCCTCTCCTGGAATAGCTGAGCCATTGGCAGAATCACCTCCAGAATCTTGTGTCTGTCAAAACAACTCACATTAAGCCATTGTTTATAGTATGTAGAAGTGGTATTGCCAGCATTATCTGTAAACAAAACCATGCTAACATACTTTATATTAAGCATCTACAATAATGCATTAGTGAAGCATGGTTAGTTTGTTCACAATTAAGCATTAGTTAAGAACAAAAACACTAGTGATTAAGGGTTAACTTAACATTTTACTTAACTGACCTGCTGGTGGCGCCCTGAAGCAGAGACTCCCACTTGAGTTTAAGCTGTGCGAGCTGCACTTTGGTCTTTTCACTGTCCTTTCCCTGAAGCTCCTCTGCCAGGGGTGGACCCTCCTGTATCATCCTCTCCATACTGGCTCTCCTGTCCTCAAGCAGACGCTGTAAAAGCTGCAGGACAAGAAACTTTTTAATTATACTTCCACCAACTCCAAAGCCTCTCCATATTTTAGACGTTTCACTTGTTTAACCTGATTTATACAGATTTTTGTGTGTCATATCTACAATATGGAAAACAGCGCAAATAAAAGTTTTTTTTTTTAAGGTTTGAGGGGTAAGTTAACCCAAAAATGAGAGATTATCCCATGATTTATTCACCCTCAAAGCATTTAATAGGTGACTTTCTTCTTTCAATCAAACCCAATCAATGTGATATTACAAATGATCTTGAGCTTGTCCAGCTCTACGAAGACAACAGTCTGCTGATTTTTTATTATTTTAAAATCCAATTAAGTACATCCATCCAAAATAAAAGTGTAAATAAAGGTCTCATTTAGTGATTCCATGCATGTTTGTGAGAAAATAAAATGCATTTTTGTGTGCATATTTTAAAAATGTTAAGCCATTTTGTGTAACTTCTGGTGAGTAGAGGCCATCATCTTCTTCTATTTCATTTGAGGTACTTTTTGATGCAGTAGCACCACCAGCTGGACTGGAGTAGGTTTTTCTCGAGCGTAAAGTGCAGGCGCAATGGGCTCTGTGCACAGCTAGTGTTTTTCAGCCAATGGTAAACTTCCAGTGAAAGATTTATGTTACTATTTTCAATTTAATTTTACACCATTTTACACCATCAACATTGTAATGTAATTAAAATGCATCCAGTTAAGCATTCATTTAGTTGTTCAAGCATGAAATGAGATAAAAGCAGGTGAGCGCAGAAACTCCATTGAAAATACTGTGGTAAAATAAATGGTAAAATACATTTTCTAACTTTAAAGACATGGCGGGGGGGATTTAATGCAGTGCTTCTTGTCCAGTCTGAGACCCACTTTATATAATATATCTATCAGGCAGTGAAGATAACTCATTTACCAAGAAATCAGATCATTCTGCGATTTTGTAATGGCGAGACAGTTCACTGAAAGCGATTGGATTGGCTGACGGAAAATTACAAGTCAGCGTGCATATACCCCATTGAAATTAATGCAGAAACGCAGTAAATATGCAGAAAAACCACACTCCTGTCCACATGGTGGCGCTAATGCACCAAAAATGCACCTCAAAAAAAGAAGAAGAATGGACTCGTGTTCTTGTGAAAACTTGCCAAGTCATCTCAGAAAAACAAACTTGGGAGACCTCAAAAACAGAGAAACAGAAGCCATTGGCGGTGTCATAACGCCCCATATTGTTCATTTTCAAGACAAAATGCAGCCATACAGACCTCTGGCTACATAAGTTACACTCTCCAGAAATGTATACAGGGATATGTTTTCACAATGAAACCGTCTTTGAGGGTGAGCAAATGGGATAGGTTTCATTTCAGGGTGAATTACCACTTTTAGGCAAATTTTGGGCAAATTATATTTTGCACAGGGCCAATGTACATTAGATTATTACACACTGTTACCTACTATTACCAGCTTACAAGCTTTCACAAAATGTTGACCACCAAACATTTGAAGAAATTCACAGAACTGCCTCCCTTACAATGTAAATCGTTGTTACATTACATTATTACACATTGTTACCTACTATTACAAGTTTATGAGCTTTTATAAATTATAGCCCCTTGCACACATACAGACTTTTCCTAAAAATTACCGGCAATTTGCTGGAAAGGTCGGTATGTGTGAACAGGCCGTTAAATTCACAAAAAAATAGTTGCCGGAAAGAGTGCGTGCACGTCTATGATGTGAGACGTCTACTTTAGTCAATCAGAACAGTCAGACGCATTCACGTCCGCGCGGTTTATGAAAATAAAAGCCTTTGAATATTTTTCCAGACACATTTAGCGGCTAGATGTTAGTCAGACAACGTTTATATATTCCTTCTTAATGCCAACTGTGTAAATAATTATCGATAAGATGCTTATGATAAGCCGTTGTTTGTTTACCTTCAAGCATGCGTCGCATGTGCCCTTAAAGCAGTTGGTGAGCGCCAGTGCACACACATATCATGTACATCTCGACATGTGAAAGTGTTCCTCTTGACTACCAAATATTGGAAGACATTTACTAAATTACCCTCCTAACACACATGACTTTATCTTTAAGGGCACTTGGATGAGGAGGCAAGCACACGTTTACAGTGGTATTTCTACTTTCGAGAACCAACACCCTTCATAACGAAACTTGTTTTCTCCTCGTGGGACTAGAGTGCTTGGATCATGTGTCAGAAGAGCATTGTGGACATTCAGGCATGTTTCACCTGAGCTGAAGGAGAATGCTATTTCATACTGCAAGGTGAATTGCTTGGTTTATTCCTCCCTTCCCTTGAGCCTACCAAGTATACAAAGTTTAACCATAGCTGGGTTTCCATCACCTTGTGCTAATTTTAAAGTATCGCATGAGAAACGAGAGATGGAAATGCCAAATTTCAAATAAAAATCCTTTAATTTCCATAAAATATACATTTGCGAAAAGGGGTTGATGTACTGTAAATAATGGGAGATGGCAACACATTTGCTGAATTAACTAGCGAAAATTACACACAGGTGACTCTATGATGATTGCCTTGTTTACTGTTGGTTGCTAGGTTACCAATACTGCAGTCAGCCACTCTAACAACTTGGAAACTCACCTAATCCACACTTTTTGCTAAATTTCGCTTCAGGTTAAGATGGAAACCCGACTTATGAGGTATTAATTGACAATATTCTTTGCTTATTGTTTGTTACTTTCATAAACATACCTTCTGTTCTTGCAGCTGGGCTTTCACCACCTTAAACTCTGAGGATGGTGGTTTTTGATTGGCTGTCAGCTCCTCGATCTCACAGACCCAAGTCATCAGCGTTTCCAGATTTTCCTGGAATGCCTTCGGATCCTTGAATGCGTCTTTCAAAGCCAAAGTGCTTCTTCCATCCTTATAACAAGACCAGATAATATGTTAAAACCTTTCAACCTTTCTAATAAAGAAAATCAATTAAAGTCCAGGTAAAGTGATATCAAAATATTATTTTTTTATTATTTTTTTATATTTGTTCGGAGTTTGTCATGCAACGAAAAAATATGTTATTAATCACACAGATAAATTTGAATGTTGAGAATATGGCAAGTAATTAAAATATCTATAATAATGTTTTAGCTCCGCCCAGAAAATCTTAAACACAGAAAAGGCAAACAATTGTTTGATGGTTTAAAGGTGCCGTGCATGTTTTTTGACCCTTCTAGATCATTAAAATACCACAATATATTTGCAAATATTTAAGAAACATGCTAAGAGAACATACTTGTTGATCTGAAAAACAATGCTAAATTCGGATATTCTCCGCCCACCACCAGTTTACCTAATCATATTTCAGCACCCTGGGTTGCCATAGTGGAAAATATTGTATTTAATATTAATTATGAAGTTTGTCTTAATGTATGTGGGTGCAGCCGAAAATGCAACCTCCAGAAGAACACAACAGCCCCTGAAATGGGATGCAGATTCAAAGTTTTTTTTTAATTAGTAACGCTATTAATGAAGAGAGCTTAAACCAGCCTGAGCTGGTTGACTGGTTTTAGCTCATCAACCAGTTGATTTTAGAGGGGTTTTGGCCTTTCCAGGCTGGTTTCAAGCCATTTCCAGCCTGGTCTTACCTGAGAGCCCAGCAAAACCAGGTTTAGGCTGATCATTTTCCAGCCTGACCAGGTATGACGAGGCTGGAAATGGCTGGAAACCAGCCTGGAAAGGCCAAAACCCCTCTAAAACCAGGCTGGTCGACCAGCTTAAAACAGTCAACCAGCTTAGACTGGTTTAAGCAGTTTTTTTAAGCAGGAAAATAATTAAAATATTACAAACGTAAGCATTAGCTGATCGGCATGCAGTGTAAGACACGCTCCTATTGGTGTCGTCAACCTTACAATCTGTGTGTGCATCAAGTCTGAGGAGCACAAGCTTGGTGAAAAAATCCTATTCAATATTTTGAATTTGTACTGCAATACCTAGTTCAACCATGAGGTGTTAATTTCACATACTACATGTTTAACTTCACAATTCTTTACTACATACTCTAAAGTCTTTGTAACGTGTTTCAGCAATACATTCTAACATTTTTAATGAAACAATTCTCTAAATCTTCTTTACCTGGACTTTAAGAAAAGACCAACATATTGTACCTTCCATTGATCTAGACTTGATTCCTGGTCTGAACTTGACTGGCCATCACTCTGCAGCTGTGAATCACAATACAAACAAAAAGTTACAAGTTTTATTTAATTGGAAAACAAACAACTGGTAAACAAAGCAGGACTTCAAAAAAAATCTATGAAAATGGTAAATGATGGTAGAAACTAAATGTTAGGAAGAACCGTAAAAAAAAAAATCATGAACTTTTTACATTTAATCCTAGTCTTAAGCGAATTCCTTTATCCAAAGTGACATTCAAATGAGGATTATAAAAGCACTTCAGGCCACCAAAGAATATTGATTTATAAGTGCCATGAAAAGTCTAAGATAAGTTGGTTTAGCTTTTTTTAGGTTGCATAGGTTGACAAAGACGAAAACAGTAAAGGAATAACTAGTAAGTGCTATTGCTAATCATTTATAAATGATAAATAACCTCTGCAAGTTCCTCGGCAGCTCCGGTAAGCACTCTAACAGTTCTGGTGACAATAGGATCACCTCCTTTCCCAGCAGGAGGATACTCGGTCACTTCCACAATCTCTGTCACAATAGTCTCCGTCACCTCTGTCACCTCCGTAACCTCTCGAGTGTTCAGAGGCTTCCAGGACCAGGGACTCCCAGAATCCCTTCTCTGCAGGCTGGCTCTCCTGTCCACAGATCCATACTGGCTTAGGGGGGATCTTCTGTACTCCGGAATACTAGACTTTCTGGGCAAAGAGCCATTGTGTGGAGTCTTAACAGGGGACGGAGTGCTTCTCCAGGCATTGTCCAGAGTGCTGGTAGTGGTGACGGTCGGGGCAGGGGAACTCCTCTGTTTGTCCGGTGTGGGAGTTTGACGGATAACCTCATCCTCTTTTTTGGTCTCTTCTCGAGGAGGCTCCGGGATTGTCCATTCCTTGCGTTGCTGGTAGCACTCTTTCAGGACGTTCTCATCTGACTTAACTTGTTTGGACTTTTGTCCTAAACAGCTAGGTCTGCTAATGAGGTTACCCATGACTCTTCAACCCACGGGTTAACCGGGTCTCTTTGCCATACATACAGACATCACCTAAACTACCTACAACACAAGGAAGGTCACAGTTTGTAAATATTTGTATTAATCAGTAAAAACACCTCTGCGAGAAACGCTAAGTAGCTATGTAGATACGAAAAAAATGCTAAGTAGCTAAAATAAGTTTTCAAAATGTTTGAAGAGTAGGCAAGACTCTCTGCTCTCTAAAGGCTGATTTATACTTCTGCGTCAAACACCGGCATATGCTACGGCACTGACGCATAGCCCTTCGCCGTGGCCGTCACTGACGGGCACCTCTCAAAAAATGTAACTACACGTCGCAACAACGCATAGCTCAAGCTCTGTGATTGGTCGGCTTGGTAGCGCTGACGAGTCGGGGTGGGACCGAGAGCCGCGCGAATGGCGCGAACCCAATGTAGCGATTGTTTACAAGTGTGGAGTCCCGTGAAGGAGCTCCGGATGGAAAGTTTTGTTTTGTGTTTACCTCATAGTTAAAGTTGCTGCACGTCCGCCGGTTCCTGCCTCAAAATGAGCGACTTTGAGCCACTTGTACATCCCTGAAGTGTTCAGGAAAATCAAAAAAGCAGCGAAGAAACTCGACACAGAGGAACATTTACACCTCACTGCCAACTAGCGTTTCGGAAGTGTTAATGCAGACCAACAGAGACAGCGCGCAGAAGTATAAATGCACAGCCACGCGCGTTGCCTGTGCCGTGGGTTACGCCGACTACTTGATGCAGAAGTATAAATCAGGCTTAAGGCAGAGGACGTGTCCGCTGGCGACTCTGAAAACAAGTGCACTCACGAAAAAGGGCAATGTCTCAACTATCCAATACCACTACAACCTGAATGGATGCTACTGATGCTACCTCTAGTAAAGTTAGCTTAATTAGCTTAATACAGCTATACAAATTTGAGCCTCCAGAACCAGAATCCAATTCAAAGGACAATGACTGGTAACCCATGAACAGACCTCATCCCACTCGCTTTGCAACTGATTAGTACTATTTTTCTTTATTTAAAGGGCACTAAGGTTACCCCTTTTTTCAGATTTAATATAAGTCTTTTAGAATGTGTATATAAAGTTTCAGCTCAAAACACCCATCAGATTTTTCATTATACCTTTTACAAGATGCTGTTTTATACTGATTTTCACCAGGGGGTGGTTTTGTCGTACTGCGCCTTTAAGGCGAGTTCTGCCCGCCTACTGTTTCTACGTGCCTTCCCGCGTGCTTTAATCTCCTCCCTCGGCTGCGTCAGACAACAGACAGACTTAAAGGAAGAAGGTCTCACGTAGCGTTTGTGAGAAATACTACAGTAAGAACTAATCTTTACTAATCAGTGTTATGAAGTTGCATTGATAAGTCACACACAACATCGTTACAAAGTTCACGCGCACACACACACACACACACACACACACACACACACACACACACACACACAGAGATACGCACACCGCAGTTGACACACACACACACACAGGCAGGCAGACAGACAGACAGAGCACGCTTAGCTTAGTACTGTTTTTGCACTCAAATGTGTCAGGATACAGGCTAACCTCAAGTACTGTGTGGATATCTGTTATGCTAATGTACAAAATAAACCTGATTTAACGTCCACAAACCGGGATTGAAGCGTCTTCTTTTATAATTGTTCTGACACGCGGCTGTGCTGATGAAGTAAAGCTGAAGTGAATCGCTGTAATTAATTACACACATACTCTGTTTTAAAACATTTTAAACATGTGAAACTTACTCTTAATCACATTTGATGATGATTGCTGATCCTAGCGAACAGAACAGACCTTTTATTCCCGGTTGCTTTGCGTATGTCTGCCTGGACTTGTTGACATATACACGTGACTACCGGAACATGTTAATGCGCAGCTGTCAATCAATATTGGTGGGCGGGGGGACCACACTCCTACGTAAAGTTGCGGTCTGAAAAAGTTTTTGACCCTTCTAAAGCATAAAAGTATAATATGTTTGCAGATATTACAGAAGCATGCTAACTGAACATAGTTAAACAATGCTAAAGTCATTTATTATGCTTTTCTCATCTGACTTAACTTGTTTGGACTTCTGTTCTAAACAGCTATAGGTTTGCTAATAAGGTTACCCATGATTCTTCAACCCACGGGTTAACCGGGTCTCTTTGCGTTACATACAGACACTACCTAAACTACTTACAACTAAAGGAATGATTCATTTTCCTTCGGCTTAATCTATATTTTAGAGGTCACCACAGCGCCAACTATACTGAAACATGCCTTACAAAGCAAACCCATTGGAACAAAGTCCACACAGAGAAGCCAACTGGCCCTGCCGGGTCTCGAACCAGTGACCTTCTTGCTGTAAGGCCACAGTGATAACCACTGAGCCATCGTGCTGCTCTTAAAAGAAATTTTTTATTAGAAATGTATACACTGTTCATTTGCAGAATTTTTTTCAGTGTACCACAATTAAACAAATGTTAGTCTCCCGTTTCCAACTGCAATCTTTAAAGGGCCATCAAACCCCCTCATTTCAGCAGAGTGTTTACACCTCTACTTTGGAAAAAGCCAGAAAAGTGGGCGTGTCTAGCACTGTTTAGGGGGGAGTGTCGGAGCAAAAGAGGGATAGTGTGGGAGTGTCTATTTGACCACGCACTGAGTTTCAGAGTCAAAACACACACACTCACACACACACACAAACACACACACACACACACACACACACACACACACACACACACACACACACACACACACACACACACACACACACACACACACACACACAGGGGAGAAAGTGTCTGTGTTTACATGGACATCTGTAATCGAATTATTTGGCAATTTATTAAATGGTGGACTTTAACTGCAGTTTGGCTCTTTCATTCAGGGAATTTATTCGTGCCCCTCGTGACAAACGAGATATTTGATTCGAGGAACTGCTTTAAGCGTGTATTTTTCATGCAATGTTTGATACCGCACGATGAATGAGAGAAAAAAATTAACTCTGCATTTCTCTGTAACTTAGATGCACTCGGCAGGAAAGCCGCGTGTGTTATTCCGCTCACAAAATGAGATTAAAATCCTACACGACAGTAATAGTTTGGTTGTGGTGCTAACATGTTTACACTCGGTGCAATATTAACAAAAACAAAAAGCACTGGCCGCTCACTTACAAAATCTGTAGGGACAGGACAATCCACAGCAACTATAACCGCATCTTTATTAAGAGGAGAAGAGAAGCGAATCCGGATCTCCATTTGCAGAAGAGAAAAGCTCTCGGGTAAACAATGTTCCTTAGACACGCAAGTTATTGTTGTCGCGCGCCCCGTCGCGTACACTATAATCCACGCGTGATTCCAGCTGCGCTCTCACAGAGAGAAAATGAAAACAAAACTTCACTTCAGCAAATTAGGAAAGCAACAATTCACACTTGTTTTGCCAACACAATGTGGCGTCTCTGCAGTAACGCCGTCTACACTGTAACATTAATGAATATTAATGTAGTTGGACAATAGAGCGCGCTGATTGATTTGAACCAAGTCTTACTCATGCATTAATGCAGCACACTTGGAGACGTAATACGGTACACCCAGGTACAGTCACCCAGTCTACACGCTGGAATACACGCTATGATCTCATGGTCGAGACGCAGCTTCAAAAATTAGTTTCGAACCTAAACTACGAATTTGCTCGAAATAACGCAAAAACTACCAATTTTCACTTTTTAGTGAGATATATGTGTCCTAATAGTGTTTTTAGCAGTGTGGGACACATATACGACTGACAACACCTGAAAAGATGTGTTGTGGTGTTTCGTGACCCTTTAACAGAGGCTTGTCAAGCTCAAAGACCACTACGTTTAAATCTCAATTAGATTCCTTGCTGTCTTACAAAGTAGAGTCTTTTACTGTGTTCATGCCAACAAACACCACCATCATTATTTACACGACAAAGAGGGTAACACTTGACTGCCAATCCTGCCAGATTACTGCTTGACAACTACAATATGATCACAGATCTATGCTATTACTAGCCATGCAAGTGACAAGCCTGTTTATAGGGATAGTCCCGTCTAGGATCCCCACAGTTCTTCCTGGCATCCACAGCCACTGTACTCTGCCAAGACCGTCCCCGGGATGGCCCTGGGAAACTATTTAGCTCCTGATCAAAAATGACAGGCATGGAAATGCTGTTTCATTTCTTTGCCACAAATGAATGAACAATGTTTTTTTAATGCACGTGGTCACGGTTTACTGGGAAACACAGACCCCATGCCTGAGGTGCAGAACAGGGATGAACAAGTAGACAGAGTATAAACTGAAAAAAGACAATGACAAAAGACTCGAGAGAGGGGGTTGGCTGGGATTCAACTCTACAATGTGAAATTACAGTTCATCTGCATAGGCACTCTGCAGTCGTTTAGTGCCCGATTTACTAAGAGAACAATCCGTGTAAGAGAAGTAATCCGTGGAACAATTGGAACAGGGCCACATAAGAAATCATAAATTATTGCTGTAGAATATATATTGCTGTCTAATGTATTCCCCCCGCGACTTGGTTTCTTCCACTAACCCCCGCCATCTCATGTGAAATGGACTGTGCCAAAATTCACCACGGAGCGGGAAGAACGTCGTGGTTGTTGATAGTTTAAAGTTATAAAACAGGTATTATAGAGTCCAAATCAGCAGAGCATTTAAGGATTGTGCATATAACGTTATGTGTGCGTGCATCGCTAAGTAAGTACCCGAAATCATTGCAATATGTATGTATATAGAATTTCACATAATCATACTCATTTGGGCTGTAACATGCCAATGCATACATTTAATTCGGGTATACGGTTGTATTATTGTTAATATGTTCGTCAGTTGAGATGTTTGGCACAGATGTTATGTATTTGATGCATATAAACCTTGATTGAAACATAATCAGACCAGCAACTAGCGCATGCGCACTGAGTTGTTCATGATTAACCTGTATGCACGAGCGCAGCAGCTATGTTCACGTAAATACCCCCCCGGTCCCACCGGTCCGTTGTAAAATTGACAACTGTTGACCGGTCCGCGGTGATAAAAAGGTTGGGGACCACTGACTTAGGGAATGTTTTATTGTACGTTTCAGATGCACATTCTTCTTCTACATGATCAGGACAAGGCAGAGCTTGTCATACAGATCAGCTAGCAAACCACTGAGCTAAAGCCTTCCCTAAACCCTACTAATAGTGTTTTCAAAAGCAGATGTAGGAGAAAAGTGCGCTGCCACTACATAGATTTACCTTGATTTTCCATTGCTTTTTTATCTTTTGTTAAAGTGTGCTTTACCGGACTCCAACCAGAGCGCTCTGCAGCACAAAAGCTTCAAAAAATGAGCTACGAACAAACTGACTACATCAGAAAAGTGGCCAAACGGAGATAGATGGGAGACACAAACATATTTAGTAGAAATCATAGACAGCGTTAAGTTGTTTTGTGGTATTTATTTGGTGTTTTGCAAAAAAAATACATAAAATAATATTTTTTTTTATCAATAATACGTTCCTGTAAATATAATTAGTGTGAAAAAGAACAAAAAGTGTTGACGTTATACTGCCCCCTAGTGTTTATTTACACAGAAACTACTGTTAAATGTATATTAAATATTTGTTCACAAAAAAATGTAGGCTGAGGCACATATTTCCAATGAGCCTGCATTGCTTTTTGACCTTTGAGCTGGACAATCAAAGCACAATAGGCCGGGCAGTTTCCTTTGTGCAGGTAGCACAGAGCTCCATTGAGTGCATGTTAATTGGCACAGGTGATGGGGGGTTAGTCCAGGTCATTGCGGTTCACTGCATGCTAATGACGGGTGCTGAGGGAAGTGGCTCCAGACAGCAGACAGACTCAGTGTTTCTAGATCACTGGAGCAGAAGACTTATAGTATCAGCCCACATTCTAGCAGGGCGGATAAGCCTGTGTAATGTGTGAATTGACATTGCAAAAACACGTGACAGGATATACTGTAATGTGAAGCTGATGCTCTGGACACTAGCTGAAAAATAGAGTCCTTTACTAAGATCTGTAGGAATATTTTTGTTCAGGCAAGTTCCAAGGAGCACATAAAGCCGTAAAATCGAAGTAATCAATATGAACAGTATAACCATTGACAAATGCTCTTCTTTAAATCAACTGTAATTATATTAGCTTATTCAATCCATCTCATGCACTCCTAAAGCCTTGATGGATTATGGAGGATGGGAGAACGGTTATAAGCATCTAAGTGGAAACAGTCACTGATCTAAAAGCAATCCCAATCCATTTGAATATAAAGATTTACAGGTAATATGACACCTACTGTACAATGGCTGTTTCAAGGGTGATATGTGTGTCAGATTTATGGCCCGTTTCCATTGAGAGCGATAAAAAGTTAATGCACATCTATCCTAAAGTGTAAAACCGCTTACAATAGCTAACACATAGGCTAATCTCCTATAGCCTAAAGATCAGTTATATGATCAATTAATGATGTAAAAACAACCTAAATTCATTTGATGCCATAATCACATTTAGATTCACAAATCCTATATTTTATCTTTTTACAGGCTTTGGAGATGTAACCATAGGTCAACTATGGATTTGTCATGAGTCACGGCTGTGCTCAAAATGGCATAAATAATTTCAAAGGGAGCACAATTGTCAATTTGAAGTTCGCTAAAACTGAACAGTAAAAAAATTACTTTGAAATCAAATTATGTTTGGATGTTTGGTTCGGATGTTGGAACGTTCGAAATAGGGCATAGGGGGATAACTGGTAATAGAACACAGCCATGAACTCTGCTTCAAATTTTAGCTCTAGAGGAGTAGATGCAACCGCACACGTTTGCGATGCAGTTGGCGAATGTTCATTGGAACGACAGATTCTGAAAACACCAAATCACTGAACTACAATTGTAACGATAAAACTTGCGACCTTAATTGGCCAACAATGGTTTTTGGGAAACGCACCACCAGTGTGAAACGGAACCAAAATAGTGGAAAATTGCTACAATGTTATCACTTTTAACCTTGGTCCAGACCAAAGGAAATGTACTTCAGGTGTGAAAGCACCCTACCTCATTCATTCATTTGGGTCGCCACAGCGGAATGAACCGCTAACTATTGGGCCTATATTTCTTTTACAAACATTATGGAGAATATTCCACATCAATTCTAAAATGTAAAACAGCTTATAATAGCTAACACGTAGGCTAATCTGCAATAGCCTATAGATCAGATATTAGGTCAATTCATGTAAAAACTTTAATTAGTTTGTTGCCATAATCACATTTAAATTCAGAAATCCTATATTATTTGTTTTTACAGGCTTTGGAGATGTAACCATAAGTCAACTATGAATTTTTCATGAGCTACGGCTGCGCTCAAAATGGCATAAATGATTTCGAAGTGCATTACTAACTGAACTGTAAAAAAGCTAATTACACGTGAGAGGGATAACTTTAAGGGTTTTTTTGTGGATGTTGGAACGTTCGAAAAGAATAGGGCATAGGGGCCATAACTTGGAATAGACCACAATTAACTCTAACTACAGCTCTAAAGAGTAGTTGCAACCGCAGACATTCGCGAATGTTTAGTTTGAACGACGGATTCAGGAAACACCAAATCAATAAACTACAATTGTAACAATCGAACTTGCAACCTTATTGGCTGGTTTTCTAAAACACACCCCTGGTGCGAAACGGAACCAAAATGGTGGGAAAATGCTACAATGTTTTCATTTTTAACCTTGGTCCGGACCAAAGGAAATGTACAACCTCATTCATTCATTCATTTTCCTTCGGCGTAGTCTCTTATTTATCAGGGGTCGCCACAGTGGAATGAACCGCTAACTATTCCAGCATGTGTCGGCCCTTCAAGCTGCAACCGCGGGGTTGGAAAACACCAGAGCACCCGGAGGAAAACCACGTAAACATGAGGAGAACATACAAACTTCACACAGAAATGCCAACTGGCCCAGCCAGGACTCGAACCAGCAACCATCTAGCTGTGATGCGACAATAAACCCTTACTTTACTTTTTTAAATGATAAGTAGCTCAATTACAGCAGGGCTCGAAATTGCGACCATTTTGGTCGCATATGCGCCCGAAATTTTATTTATGCAACCTCAAAATATTTTTGGGAGCACTTCTGCGAGTGCATAAAATTGTTGTGTGCGACCAGTTTTTACTGCAAAATATTCACCACATGCGCGGATTCGGGAGACATTTTTGCAGGATGCATCTCTAAGCTGATTGTCTGCACCTGAAATGCGAAACCCAGCACTCAGGAATGGTTTAAAACAGTTGTCATGTCAACTTGCTCCAGTAAACAAAGCCAAGTCCGTAATGCTTGCCCCGCCTTCGCACTCTTCTTATTGGCCCACCACTGCTCTAGCACTGAACGCGAATGATTGGTTAATATCAGCTGTCAATCACTCAGCCAGCGCCTTCTTGCTTGGGATGACAGAGAGAGCTACTACCGCGAAAAATTGTAAAGTGCTGAAGATGAGAATGCAGATAACACTGACAGATTTTGTTTTATAAACCATGGCATCCAAAGTTATAAATAATGACACATCTTACTAGTGACCATGTGCTGAATGTTAATCCACCATCTACACTTTTCGAAGAGTGGATAGAAGACTTCCGTTGGCTTCAAGTCCGCTATGAAAAGTCTGTGGGATGGAATTTTCAGGTAACTGTTTGCCACATCTAGCACGAGAGCTTCTGTTTAATCCTTCATATAATCGCCGGATGCTGTCCACCATGCAAGGGGCAGCTATATGTCAAATGTAACACCACGTACACCATCGCAAACGGGCTTACACTGAGTAAACTATTATCGCTACTCATAAAATTTATTTGTTAAGTATTGCTATTAACATGACATAACGTTATGCATATAATAAGGTACAGTATATGTCAAAAACATCAGTGCAGTATCAGACACTCGTGAGAACAGCACAGTTATATCGTTAACAGATTCATGTCGAGCAGTGCGTGCAGGGCCGGTGAGCGCTCTGTGTATGAAAATGTATTTTCTTGTGATAACGGGATTTCGTTGAGACATATTTTCCTCACGCTTGCATAAATATTTGTTTTGCTTGTTAGTTTGATTACTGTTGATTTCAAATGCTATAAATATGTTTGTGTAAAACTTGTAGTAACGGTGCTTATAATTGGTGGGTGCGACTAAATTTTGGCTGATGCTCCTAATAAGTTAAGACTGAAGCAAAAGCAAAAAGGTTAATTTCGAGCCCTGTACAGTAACTCCAACACATCCAACACACTAACATAATGTCCATTTTGCATGCTCCAGTACAATCCACAAATGGTTGCCCAGTATGTGAAGCGTCACCAGCTCAATTGTGCATGAAACAGACTATACTGATCCACCAGGCAGGCCAGCTCTAACTAGCATAAACCAGCTTGAAGCAACACTGAGCTCATGCTGGATTTCCCCCTCAGGGCAGCATCAGGTCAATGCCCGAATAAATGAATAGAATCATCTAAAGCTTGTGATAAAAGCTGAAGATGTTTATCTGAACCCTAACCCGCAGTTTAACTCTACTGCGGTCTGTGATTTAAGACCCCCGTGCAGCCTCTTGATATTAATTTATGGGGGATGTCACAGACTGGCCTCCCAGAGAGAAAGATTAACCCTTGTGATGGACAGCGCTGTGCATCAACAATCCATAAGGCATGATTAATAAAGTCCACAATAATAGACTCAAATGCAAAGATTCCTCAGAGATATTCTAATTAATAATCCGGTGGAGGAATAAAGGAGATGTGAAACTGATGGGTGTGGGCACTGCACCCCGACAATACCCTTCCCTAATCTGACCTCAATATGGCAGACAGACGGTGTAAACTGGTGTCATGCCACGTTCTGCTGGTGGATTAACTCGTATACAGATCAGCGAGAGTGGTGGCTCTCTTAAGGGTGTGCTTAGGTGTTTTTATGGATCTCCCAATAACCATAAATCAGGTGCAGTAATCATGATAGTGGTCTCTCTAAATGATTAGAGCCATGTTGTTGCCCACTACAAACATGTCTGACTAGAATGCACGAATGCAACGTATTGATGCAGACAAAATTATTAGCAATCTTGCCAAATTTGAATTATTTTTCTAATATTTCTGTTTAAAGGAGCAATTTCCTATTATATATGTCATAATAAGTCATTTTTTACTCATGGCTAAAATAGTATTATACATAAACTACTATGACTACTATTATTAGTGCCCTTCAGAAATGAATCAACCTAACTGAGCCTAATTAACCTAGTTAAATTGCACTTTAAGATGAATACTATCTTGTAAGATAACTAGTGAAATATTATATACTCTGATCATGGCAAAGAATAAATAAATAAGTTATTAGAAATGAGTAATAAAGCCATTATGTTTACAAATGTGCTTCGTAAATACATTTAACAGGGGTTTTGCAGGTTTCACCAAGTTAAATCGAAGACTTTAAGACATTTTTCAAGACCATTATGAATGAAATTTTAGACTTACACAGGGCTAAATGCTGTGGACTTTTTTTAAATATCCCAATTAGAAAAGATTTTCACTTACCCTATCAAAACTGATTAAACTCTAATACATTTAATATTAAAAAAACACTATAACCCTTACCAAGAAAAGAAGAAAACAAGCTGTCAATTACTTCAGTCTACCATAATAATAATAATAATAATTTATTAATTAAAAATAGAGGTCAGTATCCTAGGCAGTAAATAAATGGAGAATTTTTAAGCAAGTGTTACTGTAAGGATGGTAATTAAATGCTATTTTTAATTAAAAGGTTTTATTGAGATGGGTGTTATTGGCCAGATTAGGGAATCTATACATAAACAAAGGAAAATTAAGACCTGTTAAAAAAAAACACAACATTTCAGTAGATTTAAGACTTTTTAAGACCTAAAATTGAGTTTTTGAGATGTAAGACATTGTAAGACCTTGCAGATACCCTGTTTAAAATGATGTGAAACATTTGTAAAAGTAGGGCTTATAATTTGACCCATAACTATAAATGCATATAGTAACTATAATAATCACAAAACTGTGTCAAAATTCTTTGATACGTCATTAAAGTTGTGATATAGAATCTAAAAGATGCTTCATAGAGTTTACACAAAGAGTTTGAAATCCTAGTGTTTTGTTAACTGCATACCACATGAATGTATTCATTAAAAAAATGGATACTCACAACAACGATAGTAGCAGTCACAGTTAGCAGCAAATGAACTAATTACATCCAAAAATCCTTGCAAGGGGATTCAATTCCAACCCAAACCACTGCCAAAAATCCCCTTCAGTGAAAATCAAGTGCCTCAGACAGCATCACTGTTTTCCCTGCGTCCAAAAGCAGCTGCTGGTTCGAGTGCGAAAGTTTGAATGAATCCAAAAGGCTGGCGGTTGTGGCCGTTGAGATCTCGCTGGTGCTTTACTTACCCCGCGTGCACAAAAACGGCTAACCCAACAATTACACAAGTTCCTCCGTCATCATTCAAACAGCAGAACAAAAAAACCTGTCTTCTCCCAGCATCCTTACAGAGGCCTTGAGTTCCACAGAGGCCTGATGTATAAACATGCCAAAACCTTCGCATTCACTTGCTCAAACAGGACCCTCGCTTACTCACAAATCCACACATATTTTATGCAAGATGACCCATGCTTTTCCCGTCGCCCACAGCCACAAGCAAACAATGTCCCTCTCTCCCCCTCCCGTTAGCGGGGATCTCTTTGTTGTGTTCACTCCTATGGAGGAATTCCTCAATGGGGCAACCAATAGTGCTCGAAAAGTTCCTGGAAGAGTAACCCACAGTCGCCTTGTGGTGATTTCGGTGGAGGTATAAGTCTCGAAGCCTGTTGTGTGAACTCATTTAGACAGAGGAGCGGTGCCTTCACCTCCCTCTCCCTCCCAATATCATTAGCCCCTCCCCCAGCTCCTCTTCTGGCTCAAAAACTCCTAATGAAAACCAAGAGGATACAAAAAAAAGCTTTCTAAAGACCCCCGGGCTGCTCCCGAACATTCACATGTTAAGTGACAGCTGCCTCCAGCCCCTCGCTTTTCCATCCCGCTCCATAGCAAGTGCAGGGTAGACCGAAAAAAAAAAATAGAGGGACCCCCGGGCCAACCGAAACCCCCATCACCATTCACAGCTACAAAGACGACTAATTACTGTAAGACATCTCTGATTACTTTTCACTTTCGGCGAAGCGATGGCCAAACAAGCGAAGAAGAGCTGACAAATCAATGCACTGTAAAATAAAATGCTGGTTCCACACAATCGATCTGTGTTGGGGCAACATGAAGGACTTAAGTTAACTCATTAGATTTTACAAGTTTAAGTGGACTGAACTGAAAACAATTAGGACTCAAGACTCAATCATTTGTTTTCTCATCAGCCTAGTCCCTTTATTAATCAGGGGCTGCCACAGCGGAATGAATCGCCACATTATCCAGCATATGTTTTACATAGCGGATGCCCTTCCAGCTGCAACCCATCACTGG
Source organism: Danio rerio (assembly GCF_052040795.2). Lineage (NCBI taxonomy): Eukaryota > Metazoa > Chordata > Actinopteri > Cypriniformes > Danionidae > Danio > Danio rerio. The sequence continues at coordinate 5,779,244 of NC_141036.1, read as the reverse complement.
GAAACACCCATACACACTCATTCGCACACATTCAGCTTGCTCAATTTACCTACAGCGCATGTGATTGGACTGTCGGAGCACCTGGAGGAAACCCACGAGGAGAACATGCAAACTCCACGCAGAACTGCAAACTGACCCAGCTGTGGCTCGAACCAGCACCCTTCTTGCAGTGAGACGATTGTGCTCCCACTGCGCCTCTTTGACGCCAACTCAAGACTCATTTTAAATGTCATTTATTTAACATTATTAAACAAGAACAACAAAACAAGACGATGCAGTGGCGCAGTATGTCGTGCTGTCGCCTCACAGCAAGAAGGTCGCCGGTTCGAGCCTCAGCTGGGTCAGTTGGTGTTTCTGTGTGGAGTTTGAATGTTCTCCCTGCGTTCGCATGGGTTTCCTCCGGGTGCTCCGGTTTCCCCCACAGTCCAAAGACAAGTGGTACAGGTGAACTGGGTAGGCTAAATTGTCTGTAGTTTATGAGTGTGAATGAGTGTGTATGGATGTTTCCCAGAGATAGATTGCAGGAGGAAGGGCATCCGCTCCGTAAAACATAAAAATATGTAAATGAAAAAAATAGATAGAAACTTCAATATAAAATAAATAAAAAATAAAATAGAAAATTTTAAATAAAATAAATAGAAAGATAATATATTAAAAATAAATTACAATTAAACAAAATGTAATTTTTTTATAAAAAAATTAAATAAAAAAATGTAATAAACTTAATTGTTTGTGTGGGACCTCCGTTCTCACAATCCTCATTTATTTCTGCTCCATCACTCTTTAAGGTCTTATCGCCAGCATGTCTAGGTGTCAGATCTCAGATAATCTCTTTGATTGGTTCCCAGGGGAGGACAGGTGTAAATAGCAGGTGTTTTAGGAGGAGGGGAAGACCGAGACTCAGGTGTGCAGGAAACACACACAGTTCCCCATTATTTTTGTCAGATGAAAGGCTTAACACAACACCTGCACTGCTGCTTGACCTTAGATTCTTCATCTCGCACAAAAGAGTTGCTCAGCTAACATTTGAAAGAGAAAACTGAAGTCCTTTGACGCCATTATAGTGATTTACATACAGTGACCCCAAACACCTGTGGACACTCAAATCACAAGTGAAAAAGCATGATGTCAATGCATGTAAAACAGCAAATACAGTGGGATTTCAGCTGACTTCAGTCCAAAGCAGAAGAACAAGAATGACGCCCTAATAGTAAGAAAAAAAATATTATTATGGCTTGCATGCAAATTCTTTAAGAAGAAAAATAAATAAGAGATACTTTTTAAATGACTTTAAGAGTGGAACTTGCATGGACACCTCTCATTTTCAAGATTCAAGATTTATAATTTATTTTATTTGTTTTTTATGGAAATATGAAGAGAGCTGCCACATACAAAAAAAAATTTCACAGAATATATAAAAAATGCATCGAATTCAGCACAGAGAAAAAGAGACTTTAAACAAAGCAGGAAAATTCAGTAAATCTGACTGCAGATTAAAAAATTAACCAAATACAGACAAACGTTATTCTTACTAACTTTTGCTAGGCTTCATTTATGGAAATGATATGGGTGTATTATAGTAGAAATGTGGTAGCATTGTTTTTTTTGTCTTGTTTTTTTTTGACATATTGATTATTTAAATAACACCACAGCTTAAATGTAAAACCACAGTTAAACTATGGTTAATGTAGCAAAACAATGGTGAGTTAGCTAGCTAGATGGCTAAACAACTGAAAAAAAAAAGATTCTTTTTTTTTATTTTTAGGCTCAAATACTGTCTGTTTCAAACGGCCTATACCTATTCAAACTATCTTATTATTACAACTTATGGCTAGTGCTAGTTATTACAAACTGGTATTTCTAATTAAATTATTTAAATGTGTCATTATAATTATATAGGCGAGGCAGTGGCGCAGTAGGTAGTGCTGTCGCCTCACAGCAAGAAGGTCACTGGGTCGCCAGTTCGAACCTCGGCTCAGTTGGCGTTTCTGTGTAGAGTTTGCATGTTCTCCCTGCCTTCGCATGGGTTTCCTTTGGGTTTTCCCCACAGTCCAAAGACGTGGTACAGGTGAATTGGGTTGGCTAAATTGTCCGTAGTGTGTGTGTGAATGTGTGTGTGGATGTTTCCCAGAGATGGGTTGCGGCTGGAAGGGCCTCCGCTGCGTAAAAACTTGCTGGATAAGTTGGCAGTTCATTCCGCTGTGGCGACCCCGGATTAATAATGGGACTAAGCAGATATAATTATAAATACAGTGGTCTAAATACATTTTGCATATATAATATATAAAAAAAAAAATATATATATATATATATATATATATATATATATACATATATATATAAAATGCAATAACATTTATTTAAAGTTCTGTTCTAAACTTAAAACACAGCTTTATTTGTAGTATAATATTTCAGTTATTTCAAATGATCATCTTTATTATATTTACAGCATTTATTTTAATGTAATTTTAAGTTTAAGTTTTAAGAAGTAATTTTGTTGTTTCAACAAAACAACAAATTTAATCAACAAAATTACTTCAACACAAACATTATTATGAATGCTGTAAATATAATAAAATTATCATTTGAATTATTAAAACTGTTAAAAAAGTTTGATTCAGAGATTAAGAAAATTTTGCTTTCTGCTGATAGATTGTAATGCCGTCTTACTGATTCTTTATATTTAATACTTTATCCCTCTAATTAATTTGCATAAAAATATAAATATATAGTTAAACTATAAATATTACAAAAAACAAAAACAAAAAAACCCTCTTTTAAAAGTATAGTAGTTCCATAGAAAGTGCTTTCATGGAAAAATTAACAAGGGCTTGTGATTGCACTTCTAATATACTGTAATAAACAGTCAGACAGCACAGTACAGTGTAGTTTCAGGTAAGAGTGTTTCCTCCTGTTGGTGTAAATGTGTTTATGTCAGTGTCCACATTGTAAAAATATCTGTTAATATACAGGTTCCATATTTTGTGGTTCACATGCTGTTTAATTTCATTTTAACACAAAATGTAACACTGTAGATTAACAATGTGACTTTTATTGACATTTTAGTAGTTTGAGACAAGATATTGTTTAAGAAATAGTATAGAGAGAATTAAGACAATTACAATAACAGAAAAAAAAAAGTACTAGCACTTTGTTACCAAGTTTTTGTACCGTCATTTACAGTGGTCCCCAACCCCCGGGTTATTCGTTGGTACCAGGCCGCACAACAAATGATTAATTATTTCTGTATTACTGAGTCTGAACGATCTTTTGCAGCAGCCAGAGTTTTAATGAAATTAAAGAAACGAGAGCACATTACACCAGTATTAATAGAATTACACTGGTTGCCTGTGCACCAAAGGATAGATTTTAAGATTCTTTTATTAGTTTATAAAGCACTACACAATATGACACCTTCCTACATTTCCGACTGTTTAACAAAATATAATCCAAACCGTTTACTATGCTCTTCTAGTGCTGGACTTTTAGAATTTTATCCTGTAAACCTGATGCGATCTGGCGGCACTTCTTTTAGCCATTATGCTCCAAAAATTTAGAACTGTCTCCCCCTTGAAGTGAAAGAATCCCCAAGTATTCATGTTCTTAAAAAGCGTGTTAAGACACATCTTTTTAAATTTGCATATGATTAAACAAGTTTGTTAGGTGTACGCATTTTATCTATTTTGTTGTAGGTTTATGTATGTAATGTATGGTGTGTGCCTGCATATGTAAGGACTATTGTGTGTGTGATCATGTGGATATATACTTACATTTTGTGTACATGAATGCTTTTATTTCAGTATATGTGATAAGTTTTTGTGGTCTATTTTAATGCTTTTGTTGTTGTTTGTGAGGCACTTTGAGTTGCATGTATGTTGGAAAAGTGCTATACAAATAAAGTTATTATTAAAGTTATTTTTTTTAGAAAAATCTCTTGATTTTCTTAGTTACATCTCGCTCACTTGAGTTCTAAAATTTAACCCACAAGCAGCAAAATGAGTAAGAAACAGACAATTATGGAAAGTTTCTTTGTGAATTGGAAAAGGCCCAGTGAAGGACCAATGAAATGCCAAGGAATAGATCCACAACCCATTTGTCAACAAATCAGGTGAATCCAGCATGTCTGTGCAAGAAGATCAACTGCTGGAGATGGCAAATGATGGCGGCAGTTCACATATCACTTCGTTTCCACACACAAGTTCGTTATTTTCAATGGTGGCATGTGGCTTTTGTGTGCATTTTGGGAGTGACGCGCCAAGCGCACCCAGATGAAAACAACTTCAGAATGCTGTGACAAGTCACATTACAAAACTGACTGATCAGCTTCATATTTTGTATGGAATATACACCTTTTAGTAGACTAATTTTCTCAGACAATCACTGCAGTACTTTGTAATTTTACAAATAAAACTTGTATCAGAGCTGCAGCAATGTTTTGTCAGCTTGTCATCCTCTGAGAAAATGCCTGATGGTCGTCTATGTACACCTAAAATTGTCAAGCATTGACCAGTTCGCTATAATAAAAAGATTGTGGACCACTGATTTACACCACAAACACAGTCAATATATCACTTCAAACTATTCAAAATGTCACTTTTCAAAGTTTTCAACATCAAAAGCCTCTGAAGAACAGATCGAGCTCTCATAATGCAATTCGAAAGCATAAATAAGTCATCAATCACCGATACGGAAAACTGTTAATTTACAAATATTTGTTTACAGTCCAGGCAGTGTGAATCATCACAGAATACAGGGAGTGTAAGAATGTGACGGGGGTGTGTGTGACCACACACGTTCACCAGGATGACCACACCCACAGACTATAACCCAGCCAAACAAAGATGAAGAGAGAAGAGCAGCAGACGCCGCACATCCACTTCATGATGATCAATGTGTCGCTCATGTTCAGGAGACGAGAGCGCACTAAACACAGCACTTCAATTATTAACCCCAGCCCTTCCCCCGGCGCAGAGGAAAACAGACAAAAGGAGGAGAGCGGCTAAAAAGAGGAGCAACAATGCCTGTCAGCCGGACTGTCCTGGGAAAGGGAATTCAGTGCTGTGATCCCATGAGGTCAAGATATTTAACCTGACCGGCTCTTAGAGACGAGACATCAATGTCTGCTGTGAGTTATGGCCCTAAAACAAACCAAAATCGGCGTTTGCGATGAGTGTGAATTCATATGGCAAGATAAGAGTCTAGATGAGATTTGAAAGCATCAGTTTTACTCGGAAAGTGGTTGTAAATATTACAATTGTGAATTTTGTTTTATCCTTAGGACGGGGCATATGAAGCCGGCCCGGGACGTCGATCAGGCTAGAGCAGGAGTGCCCAAACGCTTTCTTATAAAGGGCCGAAACCCAAAATTTGGTAAATATACCAAACTGCATTATATTACAATTGCCATTACCTTATTTATTCATATTTTAAAATAAATTTATATATATATATATATATATATATATATATATATATATATATATATATATATATATATATATATATATATATATATATATATTAATTAATTAATTAATTAATTAATTAATTGAAAAAAACTGTAATCATATTAACCCTTGTGTGCTGTTGGCGATGTTTTCATCCATTCTGAGGTGATTTTGAGGCTTAATTTTGCCATAAATTTGAATCTGTTTCAGCAAATGGAATGAATTTTGGTGAAAAAATCTTATTTTGACACATATTTTAGGAAAATGCTTTGAAATACACAACAATACACTCAAATTGACCACCCTTTCATTATGTTGGGGGCTGTTTTTGCCCCATCGAACATTATAACCACATTTTTTGATTGTAAAGCTATGACAGAAACCTTTTTACACAGGCCTATCTAAAGAGTTAATGCTGAACAGCACATAAGGGTTAATAATTATCAGTTTTCTTTTACATCTTATAATAAAGGTCTTAAAAGAAAAACATAAACAATCCCATTTATAACCCAATGCAGTTCAATGCCGAGAACTCTAGTCAAAACCAAAGTTGGTTCGTGGTTACTTGTTCAAACTACATATTAAAAATGAGCTGAAACAACACAATTCTTGAGGACAACTTAATTTTTTTATGTTCAATTCACATTAATTTGTTAAAAGTGTTGAGTTAACCGATTTGTGTTGGGCATTTTTTTCAGTTTAACTTTTGATCTGGCCTGCCATCCCTTTGAGAAGCGAGGAAGAATGATGGGGATGGTTTAGAGATTGTCAATTAAAATTAAACCCTTTGTTTATTTGTTAGTTTTCAATTAAATGGTATAAATGAATCAGATTTTGTTTAAATGTACATAGTATCACCCGACAATGCAGAGACTTCGGTGGGAAAATCAAGTCAAAGACAGATTCTGCTTATGTATTTATCATTGAACTCCACTGTGTTATAAATGTGTTTGTTTATGTTTTTTATAGCTATAAATTATTATTTTAAAAGTTATACTGGAAATAATATAATTTGAAAGAATATTTTTTATTTATTTTTAAGTATTATGAAATAAATTAGAAAATAACCCATGACAACTTTTATGAAATATAGTACTGTATATTTACCTTCACCCCATGGCTCTATGATATTAGATTTTGACAATGATATTTGGTTTTCTAGTGAAACTGGACCTGGATTTGCTTGCTAATGTCTTGTGCATCCATCGAGTGACAGTATTTAGATTTTTTAAACATCAGATTCATTCATATTGTTAAAGTTAAACATTTAATTTCAGTTTGCTTTTTTGTAGCTGAACAATAAAACAAACAAACAAACAAACAAACAAACAAACAAACAAACAAACAAACAAACAAACAAACAAAAGGTTATGTTAAATTAGAAATGTTGACCTCTGTTAAAGGCATTTAGCCCAGCGTTCCCCATAATTCTCCCTCTTTTCTCAAATGGGATGTCTGGCCAAATCAAATGTTACCAGGGGCTAACTCTGTCCCGCAGTCCCTAGCTTGGGCTAGTGTGTTTGGTGTTTTACAAACGTCACCTATTATCAGGTTAACGTTGATTCAGCATGCAGAATCGGGAATCGGCTGAAGAGAGCACTCTGATTGGTTATTCAGCAACAAATCAGAACCCGAGAATAAAAACTGACATGACATACACTGCCAAAAATGCAGAGTTCCACACAATTCAATCATGTTGTCCCAACACAAATTGGTAAACTTAACACTTTTAACTAATTTATGTGGATTAAACATAAAAATTAAGTTGTCCCAATGAAATCTCAAGAATTGTGTTGTTTCAGCTGATTTTAAATAAGTAGTTTGTACAAGCAAAAATATATATATATTTGACCATGTAAACAATTTAAGTCAAGAAGAAACACAAAGATGCAGTCTGTAGTTTCGCTACATTTACTGGTGACACTTTATAATAACTACACACTATAAATCAATTATTACGCATTAGCAAATAGCAAATTTATCATTGAGATTCTACACTCTACAAATTGTTAAATTATTTATTAAATCCCAATGGTTAAGTTAATAATTTGGTGCTTTATTGGGTTGTTTTTAACCTTTATTGGGTTATTTATTTAAGAACTGATTTAACTGACACTAAACAGCTGTGTTACGAGTGCGTAATGTTGTTTTTGCGTTTATTTAAGCTGTAACGCCATAATATTGTTGTTATTGTTTATCAAATTACCTCTCCGTGTCATGTTTTTTAGATCTATTTCACCATCCAGGACCATCTTTTAGAAGCGTTTGGATGTGGTTAAAATGGATTGTACATCGTGGACACTTAGTGGAGCCTGCTGCAGCTGCTGGACAGCCTCTACAGCACACAGAGCTCCATATTTTGCTCCATCAACAAAGAATTTCTGCCTGCACAGTTTATAAATGTCTGCACTTTGCTCTGTTTCGTCATTGTTTGTGATTCATAATTTATTTTAACAAAAGTGTCTGGAACTAAAATGTAGTGGGAAAAAAAGAATTTTCAATATTGTTTGAAAACTATGTTTTTTATTTACACAGCCATAATTATAAAATTAATAGTAGTACTAGTAATTGTAGCAATAGTAATACCAGAATAGAAAAATAACATTTAATCAAAATAACCCAATGCATTGGGCTACATAATATAACCCAATGCATTGGGTTAAAATAACCCATAATTGAGAAGGTGCTATAATAAACTATAGTTGGGTTATATGTTGGAGTATTTTAACCAAACTATTTTAACAGCTGTGTGACACCTGATGAAAAAAGGGACTAAGCCAAAAGGAAAATGAATAAACGAATACTCAGTATGCTAATAAATGCTTTATTAACTCTACAGTTTATTAACTCTGCTCTATTAACTTCATGCAGTTTTGTGACCTAATCTAAAGTGAGAACTATTTATGCTTTATAAATCCCTTGTAAGTGACAATAATACAAAAACTGAAGAACGTTGTTCTTGTGTTTCAGCTCATTTTAAAGAAGTAGTTTGGACAAACAGCAAACATCATTTATTTTGAGTGTATATATTATGCATGATAATGCCATTAATGATCAAAAGAGAGATGGAATTAAAGACAGAGAGCACTGTTGTGTCCTGATTTGGCACTGCTGTACTGCTATTATGTGCCCAATCTAGCAGACACCTGATCCACCCTATTCACTCGAACAGAAAATCCCTTTGTTCTCTCATTGACCATATCTTTCATCCAGCATGTGAAGCATACGATACCACTCACGGAAATGTTTCACTCCAATGCCAAAGTAAGTCATGAACAATCTCAATGTTTCATTTTAATGCGGTTCACATTCACGATGTACTGCACAACCTTTTGTGATTTTCTTTTTCTTTCCCAAATAATGTTTAACAGAGCAAGAATCTTTTCACATTATTTTCTATAATATTTTTTTTCTTCTGGAGAAAGTCTTATTAGTTTTATTTCGGCTAGAATGAAAGCAGTTTCTTTTTTTAACCATTTAAGGTCAATATTATTAGCCCCCTTATTAATAATTGTTCTATTGTCTACAGAACAAACCATCATTATAAAATGCCTTGCCTAATTACCCTAATTATAATGAAACCTTTGAATTTCACTTTAAGCTGAACAGTAGAATAAATATCAAGTAAAATATCGAGTCATCATGAAGAAGATAAAATAAATCAGTTATTATAAATTAGTTATTAAAACTATTATGTTTAGAAATGTGCTGAAAAAAATCTTCCTGTTAAACTGAAACTGTAAAAATATACTGAGGGGCTAATAATTCAGGAGGGCTAATAATTCTGACTTCAACTGCAAATTTAGTAAAATGAAGCCCGAAATGATTGATATCTCCTCTCAGGACTATAGTCTTTGTGTTAGACTGCTGCACATGTGAAGTGAACATGTCCTGCGTGTGTTCAGAGGGCAGCAGATGAATCAGTGTAATGGTAAATGGCTTGCAGATCTAGCCAAATTTGATCACAGGTCCCTAGTGTCTAAGTACCCAGAGAGACCTGAAGTGGATTAATCCTGCAGAGATGCTCTCCTCCCCCATCATTGAATAACACACAATGGTTACTTACAGCCCAGGCTCAACATAAATACGTGCCTCAGTTTACCTTTGTGCTAAATGTAAAATACGTGAATCTGGGTACGTTTCGTTGCACGTTTCAGATGACAAATCCACTAGAGGGCACTTTTTACAGTTTTGTGAATCTAAAATATGTTTTTTAAATAGCTGTTCACACTGAATACGTTTTACTTTTCTATTTTTTTCAATGTAAATGTGCTGGACGGACTTGTGTGACCGTTACATTCTCGTCTCGCATCTTTTAAAGCAGCGGTCACCAACCCTGTTCCTGGAGAGCCACCTTTCAGCAGATTTCAGTTGCAACCCTGACCAAACACACCTGTTTGTAATTATCAAGTGCTGCTTTAGGTACTATTAATTGGTTCAGGTGTGTTTGATCAGGGTTGGGACTGAATTCTGCAGGAAGGTAGCTCTCCAGCATAGATATATACATTAGATGTCGCCTGGCCTATTGTTGTCTATTGGACGGAATGCGTCAATAGCGCCGCCATCTTGCTACAGGGTAGCACTCCTTTGAAATGAATGCGGGACCAAGGTACAGTGGAGGACTGTGGCTATCCAAAGCCAGAGATATACACATATATCTATGATCGGGAGCTTTCCTGGATGTTAGTATGTTTTTTTTTTTTCTAATTACGAAAATTATAATTTTACATCACTTTTCTACATTGATGGATCAGTGACCGCACGGGCATTATTGACAAAAAGCTTGTGTTTGTGTGTACAGAAATGTACTATTCACCCTCCCTGTTAAATTTGATCTAATCATGTCCTGAAACACAGCTCCTCTCCTGCTTTCACTTCTCATACTGACGGAGGGAGCGATTCGTTTGTGAATGAATCCCCGAATGATTCTTTCACTAACGTTAGCCGACAATAACACAAGTTTCTGGCAGCGCAGCATCTCGTTGTCATATTTCTTTTGCATTGTTTGCTGATTTTATTCAACAAAACTAGCACAAGCCGAGTGTTTAGTGCGAGTTAGAGCTGCTTTGCCTTATGGTGAATGCAGTGACTGCTATCATCAATAACGTAACCTGATTAGCACAAAAGTTCGAACATACAAAAACAGAAAAAAACTTAATATTACCTATGAAATGTTCTGCCTTTGTGCTTTGATTTCTTTGTTTGCTCGTTACTACACCCGTAGACAGCGCTAAAGTCCCGCATCTTCACGTAATAACACTGTCTTGACTAGTGCGGTTGAATGACATTTGTCCTGGGAGCACTGTACCAATGTGGCGACGCTATTGACGCATGCTTAGGGTCCCTATGCGATATCTAGTGTATATATCTATGGCTCTCCAGGAACAGGGTTAGTGACCACTGTTTTAAAGCATCGTACATGTGAACACTGTGTTTTTAGACGCTACGTCAAGTTAAAAGATCTTCAACTTTCAAGTAGCGCTGCTCATCACTGTCAGGTTCAAAAAGCTGAAGAGTGTGTCAGAAGAGTTCGGAGGTGGGGCAACCATTGTGAGCTTCTGTTTATAGTGGAAAGTTGGCATGACAACTGTTTTATTTACCTTTATATCATGGCAAAGCAGGCGCTCATTATGGCTTTGTCCAAATATTCTGAGTTACATGATGTCTCTTGAAGTGCTTATAATAACATATTTCTATGACTAATGGGTCCCTATTTCTAATGGGTCTACTATTATCGTTAATACATCAGGTTCATAATACTGCGTCACATCACGTGGACCTCGCAATACACTGCGCTTTCTTTAAACCCATTCCTGAGTGGAGTGTCTTGCATTTTAAAATCAAAGATGCATTCAGTGTTTTTGGGACTGTGGCAAAATTTTGTCATTTTGGAAGAAATTACATAAGGTACTGGAAAATATTCTTAAGCTAAATTTTGACATGACCCCAGCTTTGTACTTATTGAATCTTAATGCAAATAATCTGTTTGAAAAAGATGCATTCCAGTTATTTATTGTATTGGTATATTTAGCTAAAAAATGTATTTTGCTACTCCGGTCTGCATCACAGGCTCCATCTTTTAAAATGTGGATACCACAGATTGCTACATGGCTACTATTAGAAAAACTTACCTATGACAAACATAAAAAATCTGATAATTTTGGTCAATTTGGTCTCCCCTTTGGGAGTACATAAAAGAGCTCTCTTAAATTAACACAGCATCCTTGACATTCATTTACACTTTTTGTTATAACCTACACATAATACTTCTCTAAGATGTTGTAACTGTACTTCTAATTATTCTTTACCTATTTATTTATTATTTTTTTAACATTAATTTCTTTGTTACTTTCACTCTCAAGACTGTACATTCACTGTAATATGTTAAAACATTTTGATGTTAATGTTTTGTGAATATGGGCATACAAAAAAAAAAAAAAAAAAAAACATTAAAAAAAGATGTATTCAGTGTGAATGAGCCCTTAGGGCAGAGGTGGGTGAACCTTTTAGACCTGAGAGTTAAATCAAGTTTTGCAAACCAAGTGAAGGGCCACATGCCAAGTTCTTATTAAAATAACTTTTATTTGTGTCCTTATACTGCCTCCCTGGTGTTTATTTTACTTAAAAACTGCTTTCAAAAGTATGTTTCTTTACACATATTTAGGCTGATGCACGTATATCCAGTAAGCCTGTGTTGGCTCCTTCAGAGAATAATCAGCACCTAAGCGGACACAATGCAAGCTGTGCCCGATGACTAATGTAAACTGCAGCACAATCAGTGTGTCATTCCACAAAAACACTCATGTGTGACCTGAACGGTTACTTCCCAAAACAGACCAACAAAGACAGGCTTCCCTGCTGGGATGCTGGAAATGAATCCATCACAGGGGATTAAAAACAAAGAAGAAGGACAGAAGCAAGGCTTGGTGTTTTTCTCTAAAGTACACTGTAAAATTGAAAACTTAAACAAATTATTTCAACTTGTTACACCTAAAAGAAAGTGTTCTCAACTTAATTTATTAAACAAGTAACAAGTTGAAATAATTTAAGTAGTTTTTTGTCTCAGTGTAATGAGTCCTTACATGCATGAAAGGTATTTAAAGGGATGGTTCGCTCCAAAATGAAAATTTACTCACTATTCACTTTCCCCAAGTGCCTGTAAACCTTTATGAGTTTCCTTCTTCTGTTGAACACAAAATAAGATATTTTAAAGAAGGCTGAAAACATTCCAACATTTGACTTCCATAGTAGGAATAAAATAATACCATGGAATTCAATGGTTACAGGTTTCTAGCTTTCTTCAAATTATTTTCTATTGCTTCTTATGTTCTATTGTTTTCTACTGTAAAAAAGGAACTCAAACAGGTTTGGAACAAGTGAAGAGTAAATAAGCGATGACAGAATTTTCATTTTTAGTTGAACTATCCCTTTAAGGAGCCTTTTGTAATCTATGATGAAATAATCACAAAGGTTTTTATCTAATACAAAACAATAAGCTGTCTTAAAGAGTGTGTTCACGTGCACAAAATAAGCACAGAGCTATCAAGATTAATTCATTAACTGTTAACAATCTATCTGTTGGCAAACTGGTGATCCTTAACCCATCTTTGCTCCCAAAGGACTTGACCTTTCTTAGATGCTGTTTTTGTACCAAATCATAATTACAATCACCTGTTGACATCACCTGTTTCAAATCAAATCATTATTTAACCAATTTACCTGATTACTGGCCCTAAACTGCTCCTGTGTCAACTGTTTTTGAAATGTGTTGCAAGAACCAAAGTTGAGATACGTGTGTTTTCCATACTGCCACATTTTTCTGATTTGGGTTGTACTTGTAAACTCACAAATTTTGTGTTGTATTAATGAATTGAATTTACAAATTAGATTTGGTAAATGTAAATTGTGCTGTCCATGTACGAATTAAACTTTGTAAATGTATTATTTTTAAAACTGATCTGGGTCCATAAAAGAGTGTATGCCTGCAAAGTGCATCTTGATTTCCTGCGGTCAAGAAGCTCTGGATGGAGAAAGGGAACCCTGCTGTGCTGTAACCCTTCACCCCGCTCCATCTCCAGCCTGTTTGCAGGTTATGTGTGCGAGACTCATTTGAGATGCAGAGTTTGCCACAGGCTCAGGATAAAGACACACAGACACACAAAGACTTTACCGTTAGCAGGAAGCAATGGATGAGGCCCTGCAACAATTACAGCCAATGACTCTGGTGATGAAGGGCACACTGAGGAGTATGCGAAACTGTCTTGTAGAGACACTGAAAACCAAAACAACCCACACTGAAAATCAAATGATTTATTGGATTTACTACATTTTTTAAGGTATAGGTGGTTGCAAACAACATATATGGGCTGAATTTTAAAAAACTAATGAAGTTGATAATAGGCAGCATGGTGGCTCAGTGGTTAGCACTGTCACCTTGCAGCAAGATATGTTCCTGATTAAAGCCCCGGCTGGGCCAGTTGGCATTTCTGTGTGGAGTTTGCATGTTCACTCCGTGTTGGTGTGGGTTTCCTCCGGGTGCTCCGGTTTCCACCACAGTCCAAAGACATGCGCTATAAATGAATTGGATGAACTGAATTGACCATAGTGAGTTTATGTGAGTGTGAAAGTGTATGGGTGTTTCCCAGTGCTGGGTTGCAGCTGGAAGGGCAGCCGCTGGGTAAAACGTATGCCTGAATAGTTTGTGGTTTATCCCGCTGTGGCGACCCCTGATAAATAAGGGATTAAGCAGAAGGAAAATTAATGAATGAATGTTGAACATTACTAAATTAAATTTGTTTAAATTCAGCCCATATAAATAGTTTGAAACCACTTACCTTAAAAAAACGTAGTAAATTCAGTAAATCATTTTTTTCAATCTCACTGGAAATACGTCCCTCAGTCTGCATTTTAGCAAAATGTAAAATACGTTGCTCCGGGTGTATTAAGTTGCACGTTTCAGAAGAGAAATCCACTAGAGGGTGCTGTCTACATTTTTGAAATTCTGAGTTATGCCACATAAAAGTATAGGGTGCGTTTTATTTTACATTTCAAATATACATCCTTCTTGTACATGTCCAGGAGAAGGCGAAGCTTGTCATACAGATCAGCAAGCGAACCACTGCGCTAAACCCTTCCCTAAACCCAACCAATAGTGTTTTCAAAAGCAAACGTAAGAGAAAAAGTGCACTGCCACCACATAGTTTTATGATTTTACACTATTTTTATCTTTTTTGTGGAAGCGTGCTTCACCAGACTTGAACCCGAGCGCTCCACAATTAAAATTAAACATTAATTGGAACACAACATCTTTAGACTCGAGCAAAACCAAAAACAGTTGCATAGCAACATGCTGAACCCAATAAGAACACTTGCATTGCAACTGCAAAGCAACACCCAGACAACTATCCTCAACAGGTCAACACCATGATCTGATTAGCAAACAGAATATGGTATAAAAACCAAGTTAAACATGTACAATTAATGTTATATTTCTGATATGAAATAATTGTCACACTTTATTTTAAGCCACAATTCATGCTATTGTCAAACCATTAACTAAAACTATTAGCTCAATAAACTGTTAATTAGATGTTCATTAATACTTCACAAGGTAGTAAGAAGTGGATTAAGGTTTTGCATAGGGATGTGGAATAAGATCCTACTTTATAACTACTAATATACAGTTAATATCTTAATAATATGCAGGTAATAAGCCAATATAGTACGATTTGTGACTTACTGTATGCAAATTTTTGACTCTTCTAAAGCATAAAAATACCATAATATGTTTGCAGATATTTAAGAAATGGGCTAAGTGAACATTCGTGTTTATCTGAAAAACAATGCTGAAATCAGATATTCTGCTTTGAAAATGTCTGAACGTCTATCTTTGTTTAGGTTATTTTAGCCCGCCCACTGCCACTTCAGCCAATTATATTTCAGCACCCCGGTTTACCTTGTTGGAAAACCATGTATTTCATTCATTCATTCAGAAAGGCTCTAAAAACATACACCCATGACTGAAATGCAACCTACGGTGGACAGTAGCAGACTCCAAAATGAGATGCATAAGGTTATTAATTAGCAAATAATTTAAATATCATTAAAGTAAACATTAGCTGAGCAGGTTACATTTGTAACCCTGTGTCCTAACAATGCAGATCAGGAATGCAATGTCTGGATCAACCACTGGGTGTCAATCTTACATACTGCACCTTTAAAGTCCGCATGAAATGGAAGCTGCAACCATGTTTTTCATATTGTGATGCAGTTCCAAGAGAAACAGAATATTAAATGGGAAAACAGTGGGTGTGGCTTGTTTTTTTCTACTGCGAGCTGATTAGATGTAGTAAAGAGCGGGAAGAGTTTGGGAAGTGTTGTTACAACCTAATAGACTCCTCCTCCTCGTCGTTTTTATTTGTTGTCAAAACTGTAAGCTGAAGGGGGCGTGGTTAGGCATGTTAGACCCACCCAATACCTCAGACAGACTTAATATGAGAATTTAACTGAAAACAAACATTAAAATTTATAAGGGCAAACTATTTTTATCTTTTTGATAACACAAAATCTAGCAATGTGAGCTAACAAAACCAATATTGTTAGTTTTGATGTGTATATTAACTAAAGTTTTACCAAAATAAGCTGACAGTGGACAGCTCAATTCCAGAGAGAAAACAGAGACGAGAGCTTCAGCTTCTCCATTGTATCCAGATCAGAGACCTGCAGTGTTTTCCTGGGGCCCGTCGGCTCCTCATTGCAGAATAATGTGCTTTTTTCAGAGAGCTCTGTCATGTGTGCTCGGGCCCCAAACACAGACCCTAGCATCCACCGAGGAGACTCGATGGGGATGTTTTACTGGAGCACCATGGGGAAAATCCTCAGAGCAGCGCCGACTTTGATCAGCTTTATTCACATCACAGAAGCGGATTCATCAAAAACAGCCCGGCTAACACAATCACCACTCCAGGCCCTCAGAGGGGCCCACATGTGCCAGAGGAGCGCAGGAAGAAGAGTTTTTTTTACAGGTGGTCATGTTAGAAGAATATTTAGAGCACTGTAAAAAAACAACACAGGCTCATTCTGAAAACGTAGCCCTATATACGTTTCTGGAGATCGCGAATTATGTAGCCAGAAGTATGTATGGCTGCATTTCATCTTTAAAACGAATGCTTTGGGGCAGTATGATGCTGTTTCTTTTCGTGCTACCACCTGACCGCTTACCTCCATATGGAAGGCTTTCCCACTGTTACCAGTTAGCCCTGTTAGCTCACCATGTACGTCGGAGGACTTGAGAAGCAGAGAGGAGTTGACCTCAATAACAGGGTTCAAGTCTAGTGAAGAACGGTTCCAGAAAGCAGGAAACACAGAATCCCAAAAAAATATCAAAAATAAACGAGTAAATAACAGGGTGAGAATATGGTAAAACATGGAAAAAATCAGGTGAGGGCTTTTCTTTTTTTAGATTGCTTTTTAAATTTGTCGTTTTGGTTTAGGGAAGTGGGTGGGCGGGTCAATCTGTGCTTTTTAAAATACTATTGGTTGGGTCAGTCAGTCAGTGAGTTGACAGCGGCCTCTGGTGGATTTACGCAAGAACAGCAGGCCCGAATGGCACTTGCGAAAGAAATTTAAGATCTCAAAAATCGTACACAGCAGCCTCGAGTGGATTCGCGAAAACAAAAACTGCAAAACAAAAACGTAGATCCTGGGGCATATTTGGCACTCTCCAGAAATGTATATAGAGGTACATTTTCAGAATAAGCCTGGGTTGCTAAACAAAACTGAGTTCCACACAATTCCTTCATGTTGTCCCAACACAAATTGATTAGGTTAACTTAATCGTTTTACAAATTTAAGTGGATTGAACATAAAACAATTAGGCTGTCTGCAAAAACACCTAAATAATTGTGTTGTTTCAATTTGTTTTAAATAAGTAATTTGAACAAGCAGCAAAAGACATTTTTGAGTGTGTTACGGATGTTTTAATTTGAATGATGAATTAAAATGGATTGTAAAACACTTTTACGTTTGATTTTATTATTATTTTATTTATGAGGATTCATACTTTTGTATTTTTTTACACTAGGAATATTTTACACATCTAAATAATTTATTAAAAACATTTAGGACTTTTTTTTAAACAGGTGATCGTGTTTTAAAAATTTATCATGTTGTTTGATACAATTTTTTAAACAATTTTACGTCTGACTTTATTATTTTATTTAAGAGAATTCATAAGAATTCATACTTTGTATTATTTTACAGGTGGAATATTTTACATATCTAAACAATTTATTAAAAAACATAAAAAATAATAATAATAATAATAATATATATATATATATATATTCATTAATTTTCTTTTCGGCTCAGTCCCTTTCCACTGGGGTCGCCACAGCGGAATGAACTGCCAACTTATCCAACATGTTTTAAGTAGCGGATGTCCTTCCAGCCGCAACTTATCGCTGAAACCTTCACTAAACCTTATTGTTCATCTCCTTACAGTGTGATATCATGAGAAATGATATATAATCTTTCATCAAATAACAAAAGCATGGGTGGAGATGGATGAAAACTCTCAACAGCAGCACAAAAGAAACCTGAGCTTACTGAGGTATTGAATTAAAAAGCTGTAATAGAAAGTAACTGAAGGAAATTAAATAACGAGCATGAAATATATCTTAGGTCCTGATGTTTAAAGGGTGAATATACAGAATTTTTAATAAATTTATAAATAAATAATGCTAAATGATGTGAATACAAACCATTATTTTTTATTTCGCATACTCTTTATACACTTACCGGCCACTTTATTAGGTACGCCTTACTAGTACTGGCTTGGACCCCCTTTTGCCTACAATACTCAGGTAGGCTGTGGCATTGCCAAAGTTTGCAAAGAAAATCCCCCACACCATTACACCACCAGCAGCAGCCTGAACCACTGATGCAAGGCAGGATGGATCCATGCTTTCATGATGTAGATGGTCTGCCCCTACCATCTGAATGTTGCAGCAGAAATCGAGACTCATCAGAGCAGGCAACATTTCTCCAATCTTCTATTGTCCAGTTTTGATAAGGCTGTGTGAATTGTTGCCTCAGTTTCCTGTTCTTAGCTAAAAGGAGTGGCACCCGCTGTGGTCTTCTCCTGCTGTAGCCCATTCACCTCAAGGTTAGACGTGTTGTGCATTCAGAGATGCTCTTCTGCAAACCTCGGTTGTAACAAGTGGTTATTTGAGTTACTGTTGCCTTTCTATCAGCTGGAACCAGTCTGACCATTCTCCTCTGACCTCTGACTTTAACAAGGCTTTTGCGCCCACAGAACTGCCGCTAACTGGATATTTTCTCTTTGTAAGACCATTCTCTGTAAACCCGAGAGATGGTTGTGTGTGAAAATCCCAGTAGATCAGCAGTTTCTGAAATACTCAGACCAGCCCGTCTGGCACAGACAACCATGGCACGGTCAAAGTCACTTAAATCACCTTTATTCCCCATGCTGATGCTCGGTTTGAACTGCAGCAGATCGTCTTGACCATGTCTACACGCCTAAATGCATTGAGCTGCTTCCGTGTGATTGGCTGAGTAGAAATTAGTGTTAACGAGTAGTTAGACATACTAAAGTACCTAATAAAGTGGGCGGTTAGTGTAGATTCACAATTATTATCAATATAGAGTGCCTGATCATGTGACTCAACAGGTGTTTGTCATAACCCTCTGGTGTTGTGTTTGTGTGAGTGTGTCCATGTTTTTGTGTGTGCGTGTGTGTGTGTGTACAAGTGAATGCTGATGAGTGTGTGTTTGTTTTATATATATATATATATATGTTTTTTGTGTGAATGTCTATATGTGTGTTAGTTTGTTTGTTTGTGTGTGTGTGTATGCCAATGTGTGTGTTTGTTTATTTATGTGCGTTTACCTGTTTGTGCCCGTGTGTATGTCTATGTATATTCGTGTGTCTCTCTCTGTGCGTGTACGACTGTCTTTTGTGTGTGTGCGTGTTTGTGTATGCCGATGAGTGTGTTTGTTTGTGTATGTATTTATGTGTGTACATCTTTGTGTGCGTTTGTGTGTATGTGTATGTCTCTGTCTGTGTTTGTTTATTTGTTTATGTGTGTGTGAGACTCACTGCTGGCTCCAGGTCAGGCAGTCTGTTCTCCATGGTCTTCAGCCAGTGTCTGAGAGCTCTAATCTGCCCTCTGAACTCTGTCTGCCACTGACTCCACTGCTCCGAACACATGCTGACACACACAAACACTGCGATCACTACTCACGCATTTACTGATACATTCAGCTCTGTATTAAACCAGAATATATATATATATATATATATATATATATATATATATATATATATATATATATATATATATATATATATATATATATATATATAACAACTGAAGACAAAAGTTGTCTTCACCCACCCAGAATTGTTAATTCTGTTTCAAATATTTCCCATGTGAAGTCTAACAGAACAAGGCCATTTGCATTTCTCATTTCTTTTCTTTTTCTTATTTATTTTAGTTTGACTGGGTGAGTTACTATCTTCCCGGCCTAAATAAAAGTATAAGGAGAAAGTTTACCCATGTTGTTTTCCTTTCTGTGCAGCTGCATCCTGAAACCGAGACACCAAACACACACTTACTTCAACATGGCATGTACATACATTCACAATTATTCACATCTTCAGTACTTAAAGGGTCAGTTCACATAAAAACGAAAAATCTGTCCTCATTGACTCATCATCCACTTGTTCTAAACCTTTTGAGTTTGAGTTTTTAAACCAGTTTCCTTCTTCTGTTGAACACATACTGAAGAATGCTGGAAAAATACAGCCATTGACTTCTATAATATTTTTGTTCTTGGCTGTGAAGAGATGATGCCATCCACGCTAGGACTTTAAGGACAGCACAAAGTCTCAAGCAATACACAACAAACAATTTGTTTTTAATTATTGCACTGATCAGACACTTAATTTAAAATGTAATGTATACATAGACCTCATACATAACCTTTTTAAAAGTAAACATTGTTGTATAACAGCAGGTTAACTATGTACAGTACAGCCCACTTGATACATAACAATTAATTCTTTCCGATTTTGACTGAATTGGAATGATAATTACTGTGAAAAGTGCTACACAAATCAACTTGAATTGAATTTAATACTATAAATGTTAATGTCTGCTTTTTTCAAACAATCATAATGCACAACTAATCCATCTAATTCAATTTATTTATTAATAAATATGCTATAGGAGTAGAATGTGCAGTGTTATTTTTTGTTGGTCAGCATGTGCTGACCAACAAGCATACAGGATTTTTCTGCGGCTGAAAGTAGCATAAAATATGATGACAATGATCACCTCAGGGTCTGATTGTGTGCTTTATTCCATGTTTAATGCTACTAATGTGAGTTTGGGTATAATTTCATGTGATATTTATAGCCAAACTGAAAGCAGAAGCAGATAGTTTACCTCAGATGTTGAAAGAAAAATAACTTGCAAACTTAGTTTAAACATAAACTGTGACAAAGCAAACCAACAAATATCACTCACTCAGCATACTTAATGCTAATTAGGTTAAATATTAATTAGATTTTGAACCATACCAATTCTTTAAGAGTGCAGTGTACTATTCTGCATAGTGTACTATTCTGCAAGACTTTTGGCCAGCGGAGAAATTAAAATGGTCGTGCCGAACTGAGTCTGGTTCTCTCAAGGTTTTTTTCTTCACTCCCATCAGGTGAAGTTTTTTTTTCCTCTCTGCTGTCGCCACTGGCTCGCATGGTTCAGGATTGGTAGAGCTACGCCTCGATGAATTTGCTCTTCAGTGTTTGAACTCTCAGTAATGATTTCAAATCACACTGAACTGAGCTAAACTAAACTGAACTGAACTGAAACACTAAAAACTGAACTACACTGTTCCAGTTACTATGACCATTTATGTGAAGCTGCTTTGACACAATCTACATTGTAAAAGCGCTATACAAATAAAGCTGAATTGAATTGAATTGAATATCTGAATGGCTAAATGGTTTTATCGTCACCTCACTCGCCTGGTAACGTTAATCGTTTTATGCTTAAACAACTAAATCAATGGTTATGTTTATTTAACTAATTGTATTTTAATTACATTATGATGTCGATGCAGCAAAAGGAACTTAATACAATTGAAAATAGTCACATATTATCTTTTACCGGAAGTTTACCGTTACCTAAAAAACACCAGCTGTTTATAGCCTAGTATAGCCCATTGTTTGTCTGGACAGCACTGTTTTATCAGACTAAATCGTATTTTTTTTTTTTACATTTCATCTAAATAGATTTTAGACTTTTGTTATAATGCTGCTCGGTGTAGTCTAATAAAATACACAACATATTAAATCCTACCTCACTGCCGTTTCCATGTTTTCTATAAAACTGAGGGTGTGTGACGTCACCGCATAAAACGGTTTATTTGATTTGAACATTCCTCCAAACATTTCTTATCATGTAAGTACACAAGTAAGAGAATTAAATAATACTGTTGAAGTGATTTTTGGACATTTGATGGAAAAATATTACATATTGTGCCTTTGAAATAAATTGTGTTGTCTCTTCAGGACCTCTCGTACCGTAGAGCTGGTATGATGTGGAGAAAGACACGGCGCGGGCTCAGTTAAAGCAGGCAGGTCAGAGAGGCTTTCGTGGGCGTCTTGGCTAAACAAAAGTCTATCCATAAAGGTGTCTCCATCTGGGTTCTGCCTTTCAACCTACAGATTCAACACAACGTCATTCAACTCTCTGCCAGCAGAGGACTCCATAGACCCATCATTGACTCTACAGTACCTGTATGTGATCTTAGGATTGGTGATGATGGCTCATCAGGTATTGTTAACATTTACAGTTAAAGTCAAAATCATTCGCACTACTGTGAAATTCTTTACAAATTATATCTCAAGTGCTGTTTAACAGAGATATCTTTCAACACATTTGAACCCCTTCAGACCCGAATTATGTTTCAACTTTCTGAAAAAAGTCAATGTTTTCACAGTTCTCGAGGCTTCTATAAGTGAGACCAAATTATAATAATAAAAACTCAACACCCTTTAAGTATATATATAAGTCAGAATTATTAGCCGCCTGAAATATTAGCCACCCTGTTTATTATTCTGTTTAGCGGAGAGATTTTTTAAAAACATATTTCTTAACATAATAGTTTTAATAACTCATTTCTAATAACTGATTTATTTTATCTTTGTCATGATGACAGTAAATAATATTTGACTAGAAATTTTCAAGACACTTCTATACAGCTTAAAGTGACATTTAAAGGCTTAATTAGTTAACTAGTCAGGTTAGGGCAATTAGGCAAGTTATTATATAATTTATATAATTATATAACTTATAATGGTATTTAAAAAATAAAAACTGCATTTATCTAGCCGAAATAAAACAAATAAGACTTTCTCCAGAAGAAAAAATATTATCAGACATCAGACTGTGAAAATGTCCTTGCTCTGTTAAACATAATTTGGAAAAAAATTTTAAAAGAAAAAAAAAAATTCAAAGGGGGGCGAATAATCTGACTTTAACTGTATATATTATCCATTTCTATTGACATCAGGTCAGAACACGTGTACTTACCAAAACATACCAAGATAAAATACAAAAAATAATAATATAAAACATACATGATTGCTGGTATATTCTTGAAATTAACAAACATTAACATTATACTTTACTTTATAAACATTTTACTTTAATTTAGAGTTTTTTGTTGTATAGATTGCACCTTGTTTGTAACAAACTTTTTCTTCATCTTCCTCATCACACCACATAATGTCTATATCTAAGATATTTCCATCTGCTATATTTAAGAACTTCAAGATCTGTATATTCTGCATATGAAATTGTTTCAGGAATGAATTAGTATGTCGATATAGAATTTATATATAAATATTGGCAAGCATATCAAAAAATCTGAACAAGAACATTGTAAATGTGGCTTACATTTGTCTGGAGTGAAGCGATGCCATGCTGCATTTCAGTGTAGTAGATTTTTTTCAAATTACAACATGCCAAGCCTTACCACCATTTGATTGGATGACAATCGTCCACTCTTATGGAATGCAGGCTTTAAATTAGATAAAATACTCAGGAACCACACACAAAAAAAGAAAAAGGGCCGACATGTGACGTCCATTGTAACGGACACAGGGTCAGACGGGGTTAAACATCATAGTTGTAATAATAACTACTTTCTAATATTTCATTTGTCTTTTCCATGATGATATTTTACTGGTTTGTATTGGTATTGGTAGTATTAAGCTTAAGTGCAATTGAAAGACCTAACTAGGCTACTTAGGTTAACTGGGCAGGTTAGGTTGATTAGGCAAGTCAATGGTCTAATGATATTGACCTTTAAATTATTTTTTTTTTTAAATATAAACTGCTTTTCTTTCAGCCAAACTACATGAAATAACATCTTCTCGATAAAAAAAAATTATAGGAAATACAGTGAAAATGTCCTTTCTCTGTTAAACAGCACTGGGGAAATATTTATTACACGTTTTACTGTAATTTTGTCTTCAGTTTTGTCTTGGGATGTAAATAACTATACAAAGACTGGAACTGATTTTTCCAAAATAGATTTATTTACACTTGAATATAGTGTTACTTTTAAAAACTCCATTTTTTATTACCAGATTCTCTCAAGGAAAAGTTCATCCACCAGTTAGTATTTCATACATCTTGTACTCATAATATAATCTTTCATTTATTGGGGATAAATTCAAAAATCTATTCTTCATCGTTTTAGAATACTTTATAGCAAGTTAGTAAAACATGCAGTAATATTTTACATGTACAACATCAAAAAAGAAGAAAAGAAGAGTCAAGTACTTTCAAAAAAACACAACAGTACAATTAATAATAATAATAATAAAAATAATAATAATAATAAAACAAGCAAAGAAATACATGGGAGGCAACAAGTGATCCAAACATGTCTTTTTTTGGCACAGGAAATATGAAAAATGTAACTGCCATACATTAAATGAGCCTTAATATATTCAGTCAACGATGCAGTCTGTTTAAATTTGTATTATCTAAAAGTTTAATATCCTAAAGAATTGCAGTGAAAGGCTGTGCATACTGTATTCACATGTAACTTATAAAAATAAAGCTGCACTTTAGGACTAGAATCTATGCAGGCAGTAGATCTCTGAGATTTTTGATTAAACCGAACATGTAATGGAAAATGGTAATCCAAAATGGTGCTTTGTTAAATTATAATAAACTCCAAAGTCCAGCTCCAAGCGGATGTAGTGGCAGTTCCTGATATGATATGAAATCCTCATGCAAATGGCAGATGCAATGGGAGAAGGAAACCCTCAGTGGGGATCTAAAACAACATTAAAAATATAATATGAAGCGACAAAATGACAAAAAAAAGAGGCAACAAAACAGTGAACGAAGAGAAATGAGGTATCAAACTTAAGGGTGTTTAAAATGCAAAAACAAACCATCGTAGAAAGGTGGTAAATGTGAATGTTTAATCATTTACCTGAATGTCTGAAGATGTGGGCTGCTGATGAACATCATTTATCTCGTCATCCAAGACCAAATGTGTGGCGTCATCAAATCTAGTATCAGGTGATGTCTGTTGAAGAAAAAAAACATGACAAAACACAAACTTTAAATCCCACAAGCTAAACTATCATATGGCTTAAATGTTTACATTTTAAAAGTAATAATGGCTTTTTATTGGCAAAGCATTAATACCTTGTAATGGAATTTTAAAAATTAGACCTTCCTTAATTCTCAAGGATCAAATCATCTATAGAGCCCAGCATAAATGAGTACATCCCTTCCAGATCTCTCTTTTAAATTAATATTTTCTATAGCAGGGGTTTACCAATCTCGGTCCTAGAGGGCCAGTGTCCCTGCAGTTTTTTGCTACAACTTGCCTCAACACACCTGCCTGGATGTTTCAAGTATACCTAGAAAGACCTTGATTAGCTTGTTCAGTTGTGTTTGATTAGGGTTGGAGCTAAAATCTGCAGGACACCGGCCCTCCAGGAACAAGTTTGGTGACCTCTGTTGTATAGGATGCTTTACAGTAAGAAATGTGTATATGCATTACATTAGTCAGAACAAAAGCCAAAACAGTAAACAATCTAACAACATAACTAAATTTAAAAATTAGAATACTACAATGAATATGTTGGGGAAATATATTGAATACAATTTTATTTATAGGAACAAAAAATATCAAGAGAACTATTAAAAACATTACATTTAGTTGGAATTTTTATTTTACTTTTGCAACAGCTCATTTGTATTTAAATACACCTTCTATTATTAATATTGTTCCCCTTATTTTATTAAATATAACTGTTTAATAAAAGAGTTTGGTTTAAATGCTACAAAATATTTTGTGAAATGTATAAAAATATGAAGGGGGTATGCTCATTTGTGCTATGCAAAGGCTCTAGAATATTTTAAGAATCAGTTTTGCCGGGAAAATCAAAACAATGTGATGTTTACGCACCTATAAGCGTCTATTTTGTACAGTAATACACCCAATAATATTTTACAATTTTCAGACTAAAGTAGAAAGAGTCATTCTGTACTTTAAAGTCAATGTGTTATGTAATGTATTTATTTAAACAAGTGCTACTCAACCACATTCCTGGAGGACCACCAGCTTGGCACATTTCCATGGCTGTGTCTGAAATTGCATACTTCCACACTATTTAGTATGCTAAAAACAGTTTGCGAGACGAGTAGTATGTTCGAATTCATAGAATGTGAAAAATAGTATGAGTGAAATACCAGGTTGACCTACTACTTCTGGCGAGATTTTGACGTGATGCGCGTCACACTATTGCATGATGCACCATGGGAGAACTCATGAATGGGAGTGAAGCGACGCAACTGACGCAGGTAGGTCGCGACACGTGATCACAACAAAATGGTGGATGTAGTACGTTCGAGTTCCATTCATACTACTCACATTCAAACTGTATAGAGTGTACTTTCATAACGGTCGAGTAGTAAATTAAAATGCAGTACCTACTAAGTAGTCGGCGATTTCGAACGCAGCCCTTGTCTTCTTAACCAAACAAACCTGATTTAGATCCTCAGCTCATTAGCAGAGACTGAAAGACTTGTAATGGGTGTAACAGACAAAGGAGACATCCAAATCATGCAGTGTTGGTGGTCCTCAAGGAACGTGGTTGAGAAAAACTGATTTACAGTCTCATACATAAAGATTTATACATTTTATATAAAAATATCTAAAGTATACTTAAATTAAAAATATACCTAAAAAAAATTTGTATCTAAAATATACTTTATAATCCAATAAGGATCAAGAAAGTGTGATATTAAGAAGCTCATTTGTCAACATGCTGGTGGTCGCAGAACTTGTTCAAACATATCCACAAAACTATGATCAAATATAGCACATATTTACACATTCATCTATATAGCAGTCGCTTGAGCAATCTGGATGTTTGTTATTATCAGTAACATATTTATAGCTTCTAATTTTCTTCTAATTCAAGAGTTCACACCTAGCTGATGTTTGATAATAAAGCATGTTTGGCATGCTGTCCCGGGAGAAGGGAGTTTGAGGTAGGTCTCGAGAACTCCCCTGCTTGTTATGGCTATTCATGAGTTCGGAATTGCTATAGAGAGATATATAGCTGACTAAGAGTTGATCTATGGTGCCAATTTGGATTGGTCGATTCACTTATGTCGCATGGAAACCGGGGAACCTGGTGGAAACTCACATGAGCACAGGGAGAATATATACACTGCACAGAACCGTCGTCTGGCCTGGTAAGGACTTCCAGTGACGTTCTTGCTGTGAGGCAACAGTGCTAACCACTGGGCTGCTGTGCTGCCCTACCCAGGAAAAGGGAGTAGGAGCAGGGGTGTAAGAGGGGATTCTTTAAGAAGAAGATAACTGAGGTTAGGGTTAGGGTCAAATTCATCTGATTGGTGCTGCGTGTGTTAGCAGTTGCAGGACCAGCTGTGGTCAATCATAAGCATGTGATCCTCTTGAAATTAGTTTAAATAAACCACGCTTATAGAATAAAAAAGATCTTGATTATACAGGTATCATTACACTAAATCACATTCAGTCTCTTGTACATTTTGCTAATATCAAGGGTTTCTGTAATAAACACTTTAATGCAATCAAGTAAGTCCTTGGGGAAAAACAGATTAATATTAATTAATGAAAAACCCAGCTGTAGATTGCATTGATATCTTGAAAAGCATAGTTACAGAACAGAGTAGGAATAAATGCAGAGGGAGAATAGATAAAGCACTGTGAAAAGTAAAACCAGTGTGGTCAAGAGCGTGTAAATTAGGTTCAACTTACAAGTACTAACATTTCATCCACATCTGTCATGATGTTATGAGAGAGGCATGGATCAGACATCAGGAATCTTCATTGGACAACACATCAGTGGAGGATTCATTTACAAGGCAGCCTGGAGTAGTTTTGCAAAGGACTTTGGAGAGGCACTGGATCCAGTAAATGAACTTTTATAATTTCAGTTTAAAGGGATCTTGGTTTGTTGTACAAGGTGCTTGCTCCTCCTTTAGTGTTTATATGTAGTGTCTTTTTTACATTCTGTTAAACTATCTGCAACTTTTGCTTGCAAAATAGGCTAGAAGTCTCTAATATATCCATCTATCAAATCTATACAAATATGTAAAAATAACCACACTCTATATTAATCAAATTTCTTTCTCTCTTTTTTGTAAAACTTGGTATATTTACTGATACATTCTCCTGAAATAAACCAAAGTATAAAAAGATTTTTTTCTCAAATAAAATGTAGAAATATAGGCTCACTATATGTAATATTAAATACAGCCTAAACCGAACTCGATTAAAAATAAGTTTCAAAATGCTTAACAATTCCGGGATTTAGATGACACATTTACAAAATAAGAAGAAAAAAATCACTTCCAAAAATATGCAGTCAGTTTAATCTAAAATAAACCTAAACTAGATAACTTGAACTATGATTAAAGCTGACTAGGGAATTAACAATTCCTAAGCATCCAAACTACATAAAATGGGAACTTGACCATCGGCAGATAAAAAGATACTGGTAATTTTTGGAATGCATTTTCCTACACCAAACACATGCAAAACAGATTAAAGTCATTCTAATCTAATTAATTTATGTATATTATGTAACTCTAGTTTATTGATATGAAAGCCGCAGGACCATATGGTAGGCTAGCTATGAGGTCCAGCTTTAAAATCTACGGCTGTAGCTGGAGGAAGTAAATGAGGATGATGAGAAGTTCATGCTGAATCCAGAGCCAGTAGCATCGAAGCTCCCCCTTCTTGAACCTGAACGAGAGCCTGTCCTGGACCCAGACCGTGAGCCAGAAGCAGATGCAGCACCACTGACATTGTAAGGACTGTAGAGGCCTTTACTAGAAGTTGATGAAGCTTCCAGAAGCCTAATGCCAGATCCTTCTTCAACCATGCTTCTGTCCATGGCATCCTTGTAGGAGATCTTCAGTTTGGTTTTAGGACATGTAAGGTATTTAGTGTAGGCATTTACATCTCTGAGCTTTTGGGCTGTGCGGCCATCAATAGCACCTTTCCTGATTGCCTCCTCAAGGGAGATTCTTCCCTCAGTCTCTGGCTCAATAAGGCCACCAGTGAGGTACTGCACTTCCAGGAAACGCTGCCCTGCTTCATAATAAAGCCAGCCTTTCTTGAGAGCCTGAGCTGCAGACATTTTGACTTTAGTGCGAGGATCCTCAAATCCATGAAAGGCTTTCTGGGCTAGATTGAGTCTGTCAACCATTATCTTATCTATAAGGCCCTTCTCTGTGGCTTCAGCAACTGAGAATTTCTCTCCAGTAGACGGGTCAATTATGCCACCAGTGCAGGCCTGTGCCTCCAACAGTCTTTGGCCAGTTATAGAGTCCACTACATTTCTTCGTATGGCTTCAGTTACTGAAACTTTTTCAAGGCTATCTGTGTCAAGGATTCCTGCCACTGGACCCGTCTCCTCAGTTGGATCATTCCATATAGATGCTGGAGTTTTGATGCTAGGAATGGGGCTCATTGGATAAGAAGAGGTGGATCCGAAGGAAGATGAGCGGGATCGGATGCCACTCATGTTTCCAGATAACATATCGGCAAATTCTGTGATGGAAAGGGTGCCAGAGCGGTACTGGTCAATTGCACTCTGGTCAATTAGTCCTTTTGCGATGGCATCATCAATGTCATACTGTCGACCTGATCTTCGGTCAATGAGAATAGACTTTTCGACCCCTTCGGATGATGTCATTGTGATCTCTTCCCATTCACACTCTTGCTCTGAAAGTTCAAGGTACGTCTGATGGTCAATTAGCCCTTTGCGGTAGGCTTCATAAACAGACATTTCTTTGCCCGAATCAGGATCTACAATGACGACTCTGCGTTTGCGAACAGAGGACTTGGAAGAAGTCTTTCTCTCACGTTTCTTTTCTTTTAGGAGCAAGAGAACAAGACCGGTGTCTGGGTCTACAATACACCTTTCCATCAGCTGCAGGTAGGTGAGATTCTCCTCTGTGTTTGGGTCAAAGAAGCCCTTGGTGTCATCCGATGGGTCATTGAGGATCTCATTCATCTCCTCATCGAAAAACCCTCTATTGTAGGCCATTTCAACAGGCAAGCGGTGACTTTCTTCTGGGTCTATGATTCCTCCAGTGGCAATCTGGGCCTCCAGAAGACGAATACCATGATCTCTCAAAATCAGGCCCTTTTTCATAGCCTGGAAGAGTGAGATCATTTTGCCTGTATAGGGATCTCTATAACCAGTCACAGCTCTCTCAGCAGAAAGCAGCTTGTCTTTGAACTCCGGGCCAACAATTCCCATCTTAACTGCTTCATTTACTGTTAGCTTGAGATTCTTTATCGGGTCAATGATATACCCTGTGGCTGCTTGAGCTTCCAGCAACTCGAAAGCAGTACCTGGCCTGATCATATTCTTTTTCATGGCTTGGTAGATAGATAGACGGTCTTTAGTAGACTCTACAAACACACCAGAAATGCAGCTTGAGCCCTGTAGATATTTCCTCAATCTGTTGCTCACTTCCTCCACTGTTAGCCGTCCCTCATTCAGCTCACTGACTGTTTGTTCATCAATGATTTTGGAGCGGATCAACTCTTCTATTGTTATTTCTTTTCTGAGACCTCTGAAGAGTAGCCTTCTGTCTGCCAGTGACAACAGATGCAGCCCATCTTTGTCAACTTTGCATCTTTTCAGAAGCTGAGCGTATGACATCTTTTCATCAGTTAATGGATCTACATATCCTTGAACCTCATCAGACAGCTTTTCATTGGTCTCTTTGTTGATGTATCCACGCTGTGTGGCAATCTCTGTTGGCAGATGGAAATTATACTCTGGATCAACAATTCCGCCAGTTGCTGTTTGAGCTTCGAGTAACCTTAGAGCATAATCCTCAGGGACAAGGCCCTTTTTCATTGCTTGGAAAAGGGAGATAACCTTTCCACTATATGGATCCTTGTAGCCAGTGACTGCTCTTTCTGCAGACAGGAGTTTATCATGAAATTCTGGGCCCACTACACCCTTGCGCACTGCTTCATCTACGGTAAGCATTTCATTCCTAACAGGATCAACAATGAATCCAGTGGCTGCCTGTGCCTCCAAGAGACCAATTGCAATCTCTGGCTTCAAAATCTCTCTCTTCATTGCTTGATAAATGCTGATCTTAGAATTTGAATCAGTCACCACTCCAGCAACACTGCCAGTTCCGTACAAGTAACGCTTAACACTTTGCATCTCCATGACATCACGCATAGTCTTTTTCTCCTTTTTCAACATGTTGAAGGTCTCAAGGTCAATGATGCGAGCATTGTAGAGATCTTCAATTGTGATTTGGCGTCTTCTTGTGCCACCAGTCTGGAAGTTCCCCCCTTTAATTACTTCTCTCTGCTCCAGAATCTCAATTATAATGATTATCATCCGTTCCTTTGTTATATTGCCAGAACGATATTCTTCCAGAAGCTGAGCTCTCTGTTCCTCAGGGAGTAGATTTGAATTCATCACATCCCAAAGAGACATAGAGCCCTGACCTTCAATTGGTAGATCAATTTGTGTAGTTGATAGATCACTCTGGGTTTGTTCTTCGCTGTAAAGGTATGTCTTTTCCACCACTGTTGGGGCCTGTGGTTTGGAAAGCTTTAGTAGATTTAATCCTGTATCAGGCTCTGTAATACACTTGTCTTTTAGTTGCTTGTATGATATGTTCTCATCAGATGCAGGGTCAGAGAAATACTTGCTTTCAGCAATGCTGCTGGCTAGCTGTTTTGAAACATATCCACGCTGGATTGCAGTCTCAACAGGAAGTCGATGACTGTTTACTGGATCAATAATTCCACCAGTTGCCAACTGTGCCTCCAAGAGTGGCATTGCATGCTCTTTGAGGACAAGGTCTTTGTCCATGGCTTGATAAAGAGAGATCTTATTTCCTGTGAATGGGTCTTTATATCCAGTGACAGCTTTTTCAGCAGAGAGAAGCTTCTCGTGAAGCTCTGGACCAACAATGCCTGCTTTAACTGCATCATCCACAGAGAGACATTCATTTCTTGATGGATCCACGATAAACCCTGTGGCAGCCTGAGCTTCAAGTAATGCAATACCTGTGTTCTGTCTAAGGAATTTCTTTTTCATTGCTTGGTATATGCTAACTTTCTCCTTTGTTGGCTCAAGGTAGACTCCAGCGATGCTCTCTGAGCCTTGGAGATACTTGTTGACTGAATTGTCTTTGCTGACCTCTTTTGGAGTCTTTTTACCTTGTTCTAGCAAATCATAGGTTGGCTTGTCAATGATTTTGGAGTCAAACAATGACTTGGCTGGAACAGGAGCTCTAAGTCCCTTAAAGCAGCCCTCTTCTTGTTTCTTGGCATCCTTCTCAGTGACAATCACAATTAAAATCTTTGTAATTTTCTCAATAGTCATTTTACCTGATCGGTATTGTCTTATTAAGTCAATTCTTTGCTCCTCTGTAAGATAGTCCGAGTTAATGAGCTCCCATATGGTAACTTTTCTTCCTTTGAAAGGTCCACTCTGAACCTCAACAGTCGCCTGAGTCATTGCGTCTTTGGTCTGGGCATCAGTGTATTTCATCTCTTCCCTGGCGTTGATTGCTTGCTCGGACAAAGGCAGAAGCTTAAGGCCAGTTTTTTTGTCAGTGACACATCTTTTATAGAGCTGCAGATAAGTGACATTTTCCTGAGTGTTTGGGTCAAAGTATCCTTTAACTTCATCAGTTGCACTGCTCAGAAACTTCTGGGTCGCATCATCAAAACAACCCCTCATGCAGGCAACGTCATGTGGAACACGATGACTTTCGACAGGATCGATGATGCCTCCGGTTGCCAGTTGTGCATCAAGCAGTCTAATTCCCTGGTCTTTTAATATCAGATCTTTCTTCATAGCCTCAAATAGGGACACTGTTTTACCAGCGAAGGGATCTTTGTAACCTGTGACAGCTCTCTCTGCAGACAGTAGTTTTTCATGCAGCTCTGGTCCGACAACACCTGCTTTGACAGCTTCATCTACTGTAAGTTTTTGGTTTTTAATAGGATCTATGATGTATCCTGTGGCAGCTTGTGCTTCCAAGAGATGAAGAGCAGGGCCAGGTCTCATCGTGTCGCTTTTCATGGCATCATAAAATGACATTGTTTGTTTGGTTGAGTCAACAATTACTCCTGCAATGCAGTTAGTGCCTTTCAAGGCATTTCGCACATGCTCCATCTCAGACACATCTTTGACCAGCAGTTGTCCTTTCTGTAACTTGTTATAGAGGTCTTTGTCAATAACCTTGGATTCAAGAAGCTTTGCAGCAGGCACTGGTGATCTCAGGCCATCAAAGGCAATCTCATTCTTCTTCTCTTTTTCCTCTGCCACAGTTAGGACAATTCTGATAATCTTTTCAACTGTAATCCTACCAGTTTTGTACTGGCGGATGAGGTCTTTTTTCTGGTCCTCGGTGAAGTACTCAGAGTTTATTATCTCCCAGATGGTAACAGTCTTTCCTTTAAATCTGCCGAATGGCACAGACACTGTTGTCTTGTCAAACACATCTCTTGTTTCTTCATCAGTGAATATTCTGGCATTTTGTGCAGCCTCCTCAGAGATGGGCAAAAGAGGCAGACCTGTTTCTGGATCAGCGACACACCTTTTCATTAGCTGACTGTATGTCAGATTCTCTTCTGTGTTTGGATCGTAGAATCCCTTCATGTCATCTGTTGGATTTTGTAGGATTTTATTGGTGGCTGCATCAAACTGACCCTGCTTATAGGCTATTTCGTTTGGCACACGATGACTGTTAATGGGATCAATGATGCCACCTGTTGCTATCTGAGCATCCAGCAATCTGATAGCATGATCCTGCCCAATGAGATCTTTCTTCAAAGCTTCAAAGAGGGAGATCTTAGCCTCTGTGTATGGATCTTTGTAACCAGTGACAGCTTTCTCTGCAGACAGCATCTTGTTGTGTAGTTCAGGTCCAATTAGACCCTCCTTAACTGCCTCATTGACAGAGAGTTTCTTGTTTTTAATTGGGTCGATTATATATCCTGAAGCAGCCTGTGCCTCTAGCAGCACTAGCCCAGTACCAGGAGCAATCTTCTTTTCTTTGATGGCTTGATATATAGGCATTTTTTGATTTGGATGAACAAGCAAGCCACTGATGCAGTTATTGCCCCTAAGAATTGTTTTAAGTTTGTCTGTCTTGCTAAGTTCTTGGACAGTGGTGCCACCACTCTGGAGTCTATCATAATCCACTTTGCTTAAAAGTCCTATGTCAAACAGTCTGCTTGCAGGCACTTTCTCACGAATTCCATCAAAAGATAATCCAGGATAGCCCTGTGTGCCGTCAACCTCAATACTTTGACCATTGAGGACTTTCTTGCAATCAGTCTGGATATGAATCTCCTGGGTGATTTTTTGAGCAACCTCAAGCTGCTGAAGTTTCTCACGCAGTTGTTGGTTTTCCTCAGCAAGCATCCTTTCTTGTTCAAGCTTTTTCCTTTCAAGCTCCTGCATCTCCTTTTGTTTGTTGAACATCTCTTTTTCAGCCTCTTTTTGTTTTATCAGAGCAGCATCCATAGAGGCCTTGAGTTTTATCTTTTCATCCTCCATTTGTTTTCTTTGGCGTTCTTGCTCATCTTTTAGGGCTTTTGATTTTCTGACCTCCTCTTCAAATTGACTCTCTAACCTCTTCTTTTCATCTTCTATTTGTTTTTCCTTCTTCAACAGCATCTCTTTTTCCGACATAAATGTCTGCTGGAGGATTGTTTTCTCCTGTTTAATTTGTTCTTGCTGAGCATTCACCATCTGTAAAAGAAGAAATCATGAACAAAATTAAAACCATGCTGAAAAAAATTCAGACAGACAATTATGAATAATGTCAATAATTATTTTATGGTTAATGAGAAAGAAATAAGGTTTATAATAATCAAATATTGGAAAATGGTTATAAAAAAGAAACTGAATTAAGCAATGTTAGTTTTTGGAAAGAGGGTTAACAATGACATAAGCAGCAATTTATGCCATCTTTAACACAATACCTCTTTAGACTTTTTCTGTAAATCTTCGGCATCTTTTTTCAATTTTGCCTTCTCGTTTTCAAGATCAGCTATGGCTTTGCGTAAGTCATCAGCTTCTCTGGTACTGCTCAGTCTTTGTATTTCCAATTTTTCAACAACTGTCATTCTCTCTTTGGTGGAAAGCTCTGTCTCATGCAGCCGTGCACTAATATCATCTGCCTGCTTCTTGAACCTCTTGGCTTCATCCTCAGCTCTAGACTGTGCATCACTGAGCTGGGACACCTGAAGTCTAAGTCTCTCTGCCTCAGCTGCTATATCCAACTGTCTTCGGCGTTCAGCCTCCAATGATTTTTGGAAGCCTTCAGTTTCCTCCTTGAGCCGTTGTTGCATCAGTTGTTTGTCTTCAAGTAGCCTTTGAGCTTGCTCTTGAGCAAGGTCCTTCTGTCTCTGTAACATTTCTGCCTCTGCTCTAAGCTTAGACGCCTCCTGAATGGCTTGCATCTTTTCTTTAAGCATCTTTTCAGCAAGAGCTCTTTGCTCAGCAAGGTCAGTCTCTGCGATGTGTCTCATTCGAGCAGTTTCCTGGGCCTCAATGCTTAGCCTGGCAGCCTCCTCAGCCAGCTTTTTCATGTTCTCAGCCTCCTCGGCCAAGAATTTTTGAGTATTATCTTTGTCCTTCTGGATGAGACGCTGATTCTCTTGCTCAATTCTGAGCTTGAGCTTGATGAGCTCCTCCATTTGAATCCTGACTTTGAATAGTTCCTCCTCTACCTGGGCTTTCTGTTTAACAGCGTCACCGACCTCATCCTTCAGTCGATGAAGCTCTTCATCTAGAACACTCTTCTGTTTATCAGTCTCATCTAACCGCAGTTTAACTTTAGCAAGCTCTTGCTCCACCTGAGACTTCTGCTTAAGTGTCTGCTCTGCATGCTTCTTGTGCCTAGCCATTTCTTCATCAGCAATCTGTTTTTGTTTCAGTGCTGCTGCCTCAGCTTGGGCTCGCTTTTCTGCCTCTAGCTCTGCGTCCTTTCGGAGTCTCTCTGCTTCCTCTTGGGCTTTAGCCTGGTTGGTTGCCTCAACTTCAGCAGTCTGGCGCTGACGCTCTGCATCTTCTGCTTGTTGACGGAGGAGGGCAGCCTCTTTCTCTGCTTTTTCTTTGGCTTTTTCTGCCTCTTGGGCAAGCCTTTTGGCTTTCTCAAACTCCTCTTTGAGCTTTTTCTGTACCAGGCTGTCCTCCTTCTGCTGAACAAGAACACTCTGGACTTGCTGTTCAGCTGTAATTGCTTTCTCTGCAGCCTCTTTGGCAGCATATATTTGCCTCTCCGCTTCTTTATCAGCATCTTCTTTTTGCTTTCTAGCCTCATCAGCTTTCTTCTTAAGGCGCTCTACTTCGTCTTGGGCAGCTTGGCGCTGTCGAGCTGCCTCCTGTTCTGCAGCAGTAATTTTTTTCAGTTTTTCTTCAGCCTCCCTTCTTCTGTTTTCCTCCTCGAGGGCAAGCTTACGTAGTTTCTCAGCTTCTTCTTCTGCTCGCAGTCTGCTTTGTTGCGTTTCATCTGCAATATTCTTCAGTTTATTCAGTTCAAGCTCCAAATCAAGCTTGCCGGATGAAGCCTTCTCAAAGTTAAGTTTCAAGATGCGAATCTCCTCTTCAACTATTCTTTTCTGTTTAAGAGTTTCATCCACAATTGTTTTCTGCCTGTCTAATTCCATTTCGGAGGATTTCTTGAGCTGATTGATCTTTTGCTCAATGTCTTGCTTGTGCTGGCTTGCCTGATCTTCAAGAGCCTTTCTCTGGTAAGCCTCATCATCAGCTTTCCTTCGCAGACGTTCGTTTTCGGCCTCCTTTTCTTTAAGGGCTATCTCTGCCTCAGTTTTCAAGCGAGTAGCTTCATTAATGGCAGCGAGTTTCTCCTTGAGAATTCTTTCTGCTTCTGCTCTCTGTCGTGCAGCTTCCTCCTCAGCCACCTGCCTCTGCCTTTTTGCCTCTTCAGCAATGGCACGAAGCTTGGCTGCTTCATCTGCAAGATCCCTCAGTTTACCAGCTTCAGCTTCCAAGAGCTGTTTGCTCTTTTCAGTGGTAGACATGCTATCTTTTTCAGCTTTAGACTTAAGCTGCAAAAGCACTTCCATTTCACTTCTAACTTTGGAAAGCTCATCTTCAAGCTGCTTGCGCTGCTGCTCTGCAGCACTGACCTCACTCTTAAGACGGTATAGTTCATCTTCAAGCAGAGATCTCTGCTGCTCGGCATGATCAAAATCAGCCCTCAAGCGAATTAGCTCATGTTCGGCAGAGAGCTTCTGCTGTGCTGTGCTTTCTGCCAGCTTCCTCTGCCGCTCAAGCTCTTGCTCAGCCATGTCTTTCTGTTTCAGGGCAGACTCTTCAGCTTTGGCCCGTTTTTTAGCCTCACGCTCAGCCTCATCTTTCTGTTTTTCCGCATCTTCCTGGGCAAGAGTCTTTTTGTGGGCTTCTTCCTCTGCCTGGAGCCTTAGTCGAAGAGCCTCATTGGCTTTTTGTCTCCATTTTTCAAGCTCTTTCTCAGCATCCTCCCTTGCCTTGTCTGCCTCCTCCTGCTGCTTTTTGAGGCGTTCTGCTTCCTCCTGCAGTTGAATGACAGTCCCATGCTTCTCTCTAAGTGACTCTTCTAGTTTAGATGTCTTTT
Source organism: Danio rerio (assembly GCF_052040795.2). Classification (NCBI taxonomy): domain Eukaryota; kingdom Metazoa; phylum Chordata; class Actinopteri; order Cypriniformes; family Danionidae; genus Danio; species Danio rerio. Next base: position 5,741,551 of record NC_141036.1, on the reverse strand, counting down.
CGACAAAGGACATGCGCTTGCTCTGAAGCTCAGCCGATGCACTTTTCTGAGCAGCATCTTGAGCGAGTTTGATTTGTCGCTCTTTCTCAATCTCGGCCTGCTTCATGTGTCTCTCGGCCTCATCCACCTCCATCTTGAGCTTATCAAGATCATCCAGAGCTTTTTGCTTCTGCCTGGCAGCCTCTTTCTCTGCTTCAGACTTCAGTTTTAACTCTTCCTCTGCTATCCGCTTCTTCTGGGTCTCCTCATTAACTTGCTTGCGAAGTTTTTCGGCTTCCTCCTGAGCGGCTTTGCGAAGTCTCTCCGCCTCAGCAGCTTTGCTTCTAAGCTGCATCAGCTCCTCCTGTGCAGTGGATTTCTGCTTCATCGTAGTTTCCAACTGAAGTCTTATGATGCGAATCTCTTCCTCTATTTTGACACGACTTTGCAGAGCCTCTTCCACTTGCTGACTCTTTGATTTTATTTGTTGCTCAGAGAGGTTTTTGAGCTCATGTAGCTCCAGCTGGATGTTCTGCTTTTGCCTTTCAGCATCCACTGCAACAAACTCTCGCTTGCTAACCTCCTCCTGCATCATGAGCTTGAGCTCTTGTGCCTCTTTTTCCGCTTTGGCAATGGCCTTGGCATGAGCTTCAGCTAGCTGCTTCTGTTTGTCTAACTCTGCCTGCATCTCAGCCATTTTTTTCCTCTCTTCAGCTTTTAGTTTCTCAGCAGCTTTCTGTATTAGTGGAAGTAAATGGTAAAGAAAATTATGATTAAGATCAAGCATGACGGGGTGTTAAGGAATAGTTTACTTAAAGATGAAAAGGTTGCCATTATTTGCTCACTGTCAGTCCAAACCTTGATGCCTTTGCATTATATGAATTCTCTGTTATTTCCCTTTTCCATGGAGCACAACAGGTTCTTTTTATAAGAAGATCTTGTCACATCTTCATAATACCACTAAATGAAAACAAGACGTCAAGCTACATTTGTGCTCCATGGAAGAAAGAAAAACATTTGGGGTTTGGAAAAACATAAGGATAAGCAAATGATGAGATGACTTTTCATTTTACAGTGAACTATTTCTTTTAGTGTTATGGTTATTGTTAAGCACAAAGATTATGATGCAAACATAACAAATGGGTTAAGGTAAATCAATAGTAAAAAAAAATACTGACATATGCAATTATTCGGGTTATGGTAACATGATATAATTAATGTATGGTGACACAAGACATTGCTTCAAAACACTACATTCTCACTACATGCAAGGTAGAAGTTCCCAAAAGCTGGCACTCTAAAGACCAGTTACTGCATTCCCGTTAAACAAACAGTTTTTAAAAATGTCTAATAGTATGTTATAATCGATATGTTGTGGCTATGACCTACATGACTGTATGAAAAGCGAACACACAATCAATACAAACTTTTAAGTGTGACAACAACACCAGTTTTTCTAAAGATATATCGCTGTTAGGAGAGGGGGAAAATGAGAAGAACAGAAAAAACTAAAGCATGTATTTCACAGCTATGGAAAGTAAGCAATAGCTGTTAAGAGTAGACATTTAAGCAGACAAGCAGATGCAGGTTTTTATTGCATTGAAATATAAAAAACGAATATCAGGAATCTGATTCTCAAAGAATGTTATTCATACTGTACAATACACTGTTTAATATTAAATTATAGTTTAAAGGAAAGACATAAAAATAAAATAAATCTACCACTTGCATACATTTACTGTACGAAGACCAGTTAAATCAATTAAATTTACAGCGATCAATTGTTATAAGCTATGAGAATCAGATATTCACAACAAAAGCACAATAACATTACAAACAAAAGGCTAAATCATATAATCCTGATGGAAGGAAATGCAGAATATTTATAAATAGGGATAATGGAAAATGGATATGGAATTGCTAGAGCATAGTGAAAAGTTTTACCTCTTTAGAGCCCAAAAAAGATCAAGCAATCATCAAGACAAAGCACTGGCAAGCAGTTAAGAGAGGTAAAGAAATCAAAGGTTAGGGTTTGAAAGACATTCAGTTGTGAGAAAAGAGAGAAGTATATAGGAAAAAGTAGGGCCTCATACAACTTGCTTTCTTTAGTGTGTATCAGATTCTGTGTGATAATGGAATGGCATTTTCTGCTGGTATATTCTCAAATAAGTATCGGAGATTTATCCACGTATTAATCAATATGAGCTATTCTACTTTTTGAAAAAAATTAACATGGTAAAGTTAAAGTTGATTATTAACACTTAGGGCCCTCTCATACTCCTGGCGCAATAAGGCACAAGATGTGTATGGCACGATTATGGCACGAGTTTTAAGTTTAGATTTGTCCACGTGTCGGGTTTTGGAGACGTATTCATCACCATACGGGGCATAAGAATAGGATGTGTGTTTGGATATAACTCTTTAACTCTAACTTTTTGACAACACTTCATTATTATTGTTCATTTATTGGTTTTGCTGGAAATTAGAACTGATTTTAGAAATAGTTTTGAAACAAATCTTTGCACAACAAACGAAATTAAATATGTAGGCTAATGGATGTCTTCAGTGAAGAGTTTCCACCATTTCCCTATCCATGAAAGGAAAGGACTAAAGAGTAAAAGTAAAGAGAAAGCAAAAAGGCCGATTGGAGGAGGCTCGTTCTTTATCCTCTCGCTGCAGATGGTCTGTTAAACTGTTTTCTTGCTAGTGAATAGTTCAGTTTATCCACTTACAAAATTCGCCATGTAAATAGCAAATGCCCCATGGCGTGACGCAACTGACTCTTAAAGGGAACGGGAGATGAGACTTTGATTGGTTCTAAATGTTATGTTCAAAACACACCCATAACTCATTAAGAGAATTTGCACAACCCTTTTAGACCATGCGCCAGAGTGCAGACTGTATTTTTCTATCCCTAAAATAGCAAAAGTGGATTTGGACACGCCATTTAATGTATTTGCGCCATGTGCTTTAGACTCTAAATGTTTTTAAGCCAAACATAATTTGGAAAAGACTGCATTTGCAGGTATTTGTTTACAAAATGGCACAGAATAAATATACAGTAGAGTCACCCATACATTAAGTATATCTAGATGATTTGTTTCTGATGAGTGTGGTTGGTTGGGTTGGTTAATGTTAGTGTGTTGAGTTAGTCTGGTATGAACTGGGACCCCTGGTGTCACGCACCTCCTCGTCCTCCAGGCGGCGCTGCGTGTCCGTGATGAACTTGATGTACTGACTGGTCAGAGTCATCAGTTCACTATAGCGGGTTCTCAGAGTTACATACTATGGTGAAAAAAACATTCAGATGAAATCAGTTGGTTGGATGTACTGTTATACAAGATATAAAACCACATTAATCTATGCAAACAAGAGATTTCAAAAACTGCTAATGTAAATTAGCCTTCTCTAACCTCTTGAATGATGTTATCAGAAGCAGACTCCATCTTGGTTTTCTTCAAAGGTGAAGTCAGAGGTTCGACTTGAGCTTTGTAGGCAACTAATTGGAGTTCATAGTCCTGGAGGAAACAAAAAACGTAACACCACAAAAAACAAATTGTAAACAATTACAAATTTACAGACTTGGAGGTAGATTTTGCGTCTCCTAAATAAAAACAAGCATTTTAATGAACAGTGTTGAATAACAACACAAATTATGCCGAGTTATCTGTTTTTTTGGCATGTCAATATTCTTCTCTCAGTCATTTTTACAAAATGTTAAGGATTCACCAAGAGAAGATTAATTATTTGTCAACTCTGTTACTGTGATATTTCAGTGAATTTCACATTCACTTTCTAAAATCAATAATATGATTAAAAATACATAACACTGAGTATTAGACACACCATGTGTTGTCTAGTTGATGTTAGCATCTTGAGCTAAAGCACAGAATGGTGAAAAATGTTAGTGGTTTCAAAAGTTTAACAATAAGTTAAACAACTATTAGTACTGAATCAAATGTTTCCCATCAAATTTAAAGTGCTTTCACACATGAAGATCGATTGTTTTGTTCTGAAACAGGGATTTAAATTGTTACAATGTTGCACTTGCGGTTTGCGTTCACACGGCAAAGTTTCTAAAAGGACCAAAATAGCTAAAACAAGTCACGTGTGAGTAAACTCTCGTCACATTAGTCAGAGTTCCACAGTTTATTTTTCAGAGTCCCGCTCAGCTGTCATGCGTCCTTATTTTAATTTATGATGAAGAGCGATAAGACATTATAAGCAAAAAGCTGCACTTTAACTTTGAATGGTGACACCCAGACATCGTTACCAAATATAAATCAGAGGCAAGACTTTCTCATCCATAGTCGTTGGCTAGAACTATATATACGCGTTACGTTAAAGAGAGAAATAACAGATAAACCAAGACTGCAGTTAGGTCAATTTTCCAAACGGATTAACAGCTCTCGTTAATAGTTCAGGATGCTTTCCCTTTCGTATTTGTTCTGAAACGCACAATTAGTGGTGGAGATGACATCCCGCCCTACTCAGAATTCTCTCTTCATATAACCATATATGCCTAATACATATCCATAATACACTGTGATATATTCTGGTTCATTAGTTCATTGTATCGTATTGCTTTCTCATTACAATCGATCCGCTCCAGAGTTCGCTTCAATCGAGCTGAGACCACCTTATTCAGGCGGTCTTGGACTGATTGTTTTTCCGCAGATCAGAGGAAGATTGCTGGATTTCCATATGCCAAACGAACCACGATTACTGGGGAAATGTGCCAGGTTCCGAAACAAAGGTCTAGATGCGAAAGCACCCTTAAACATTTTGAATTAATTTACATTACTAATGGATTTATTCATTCATTCATTCATTTTCTTGCCGGCTTAGTCCCTTTATTAATCCCTGGTCGCCACAGCGGAATGAACCGCCAACTTATCCAGCAAGTTTTTACGCAGCGGATGCCCTCCAGCCGCAACCCATCTCTGGGAAACATCCACACACACATTCAAACACACACTCATACACTACGGACAATTTAGCCAACCCAATTCACCTGAACCGCATGTCCGGCGAAACCGGAGCACCCGGAGGAAACCCACGCGAAGGCAGGGAGAACATGCAAACTCCACACAGAAACGCCAAGTGAGCCGGGGATCGAACCAGCGACCTAGCGACCTTCTTGCTGTGAGGCGACAGCACTACCAACTGCGCCACTGCCTCGCCCACCCTATAGGATTTAGTCTACTGTAAATCTACTGTAAATTTGTTGTGTCATTCTAGTTTAAGGAAAATAATAGATAAAGCTTCAAATGCAGCTGCAGTTCTTGATTGTGTCATAAACTGTACATAATGTCTCTGCAGCTGTTTCTTACCTTAATGGTATCGATGTAGTTTTTGGCATATTTCTGACACTCGTCAACTTTGTCTTTGTTTTTCTCAATTTCTTCAAGAAGTTTCTGTAAAAGAAAATTATAGCATATACTTATTACAGTTTATCAAGTAGTTAAAATTACTGTATGCTGTAGAATTCATTAACAAAGAGTTGTAAATACTATATGTTTCATCTTGTAATAGAGTATTGAATGCTTCAAAAACGCTGTAATGATTGCTATACTACTACAGTATTTTAATGTGAGAGCAGCTTGAGGGAAAGGAAAGCTCTTCAGTACCTTCTCCTGTGCCAGTTGTTCTTTAAGGGTCTTGCTGTCTATTATAGGCACAGCCTGGATCTTCTCCTGCCGCTGTTTAGCATCTGCGATCCAGCGGATGAGCCAGTCGTAGCTCTCCCTGTAGTAGCCCAGCTGCCGGCCGAGCTGCTCGAGCTCCCGCTGCCGCAGGTCCATCTGGGCGAAGACGGCCCGCCAGCGATCCTGCAGGCTGCCCAGCATCTGTCTGTAGTGCTCCAGCTCAGCGTCCCGCTCCGTGTGGATCTGGACCATTCGCTGGCTAACCGCTGAGGCCTTGGCCAGCTCACCCTCCATATCGTCAAACACCGGCCGCTGCTTCTCTGCGTCCACACGCATCGTCTGAACACACACCACCAACAAGCAGACTTCATCACTACATATAAATCATATAACTACATCACACAATATATATACAGCTGAAGAAAAAAGTGTTATCCCCCCTGTAAAATTTGATTTCCCAATCGCTGCTTGAATGCTGAAATAAACTTTGAATGTTGAATACTAAGACTATTCACCGGGGTTCAGGTGTTCTCTGAAGAGATGGGTGTTTAGATGTTGTATGATGGATACCAGTGAATCCGCAGTCCGAGTGGGGATGGGAAGATCATTACATCAGCGAGGAACAGTGAATGAAAAGGTTTTGCAAAGTGACCTATAACCTCTCTACAAGGCAGTGCTCCCTCCCTGACCAGAGGCTCCTGGAGGGGATGTAGACCTTCAGGAGCAGGTGGAAGTAAGAGGGTGCACTGCCAGTGGCTGTTCTGTAAGCAAACATCAGTGATTTAAACTTGATCCGCACTTCAACCGGTAACCAATGCAGAGAGATAAAGGGCTCTATTTTGACGGTCCATGCGCAGAGCGCAAAACGCAGGGCGCAAACGTTTTCAGGGCGTGTCAGGACGCGTTTTTGCTAATTTTAGGACGGGAAATCTGCCTTGCGCCGTGGCGCATGGTCTAAAAGGGTTGAGTTTATTTTCTTAATGAGTTATAGATGTGTTTTGAGAATAAACCAATCAGAGTCTCATCTCCCATTCCCTTTAAGACCCAGCTTCGTCGCGCCAAGAGCGCATTCGCTATTTACAGGACGCAAAGTAAGTCTAAGTGGAAAAAATTAGCATTTCACAAGCAAACAGTGAACAGTTGACAGTTTTTTAACAGAAAACTGTTAAACTGAGCATCTACTGCGTGAGAATGAGAGATAATGGATCTACTTTCACATTCGCTCTTGGATAGGGAAACCTTTACACACAGACATCAATTAGTCGATAAATAAAAACTTTTGTTTGTTAAGCGCAAATATTCGTTTCAAAACTATTTCTAAATTCAGTTCTAATTTCCAGCAAACTAATAAATGAATAATAATAACAAAATGTGATCAAAAACCTGAGTTATATCCTAAAACACATGCTGTGCCACATATGGTCTAAAACCTGACAGGTGGGCAAATCTGAGCTTGTTTTTAATAAAACAAATATAAATATAGATATAATAAATAATACTGCTAATAATAATAACATTATACAAAAGCAAATTGTTATGAATGAACTGAAAAAGCCTCCCGAGATGAAGAAGACATAAAAGCAGTAATTGTTCATATTTTTGTAGGCTAGAAAATGTTTTGTAATACTTTAATCCTTTATATTTATATTCTATATCTATTCTTATTATATCCTATATATATATACTTAATATTTTAAATTTTTTCATATGTAAAGATATTTGCCTATTGCTCTCTTGTGCGTATTAAGCAGTGTGTAAGCGAGGTGCAACTCTGCGCCGGAGTTTAGACCGGGTTTGTTTTGGTCTAATGAAAAATCTATTATAGTTTCTCAAAATAGCAACGCGCCAGCGGTCCGCCTCAGAACGCCTCCCTTTTTAGACCAGAACGCCTATGGGTGCACATCTGAGCGCAAATGCATTTGCCTCAAAACGACTCTTGCGCCAAGCTGAAACTACCAAAAGACTATTGCGCCGCGCCTTGCGCCACACTGCGCCGGGTGTATGATAGGGCCCAAAGAGGGGCAGTGTATGGGCTTTCTTTAGCTCATTGAAGACTAGATGAGCTAGAGCGTTAGGGCTGATTTATACTTCTGCATTAAGCACACGCGTATGCTATGGCGCTGATACATAGCCCTACGCCGTGGCCGTCGGCGTTGCTGACGTGCACCTCTCAAAAAATGTAACGTCGTAACGATGCATAGCGAAAGCTCTGTGATTGGTCGGCTTGGTAGCGCTGACGAGTCTGGTAGGGACCGAGAGCCGCGCGACGGGTGTGGAGTCCCGTGAAGGAGCTCCGGATGGAAAGTTTTGTTTTGTGTTTACCTTATAGTTAAAGTTGTTGCACGTCCGCCGGTTCCTGCCTCAAAATGAGCGAGTTTGAGCCACTTGTACATCCCGGAAGCGGTTAGAAAGAACAAAACACCAGCGAAGAAACTCGACACAGAGGAACATTAACACTTCACTGCCAACTAGCGTTTCGGAAGTGTTATTGCAGACCAACAGAGACAGCGCGCAGAAGTATAAATGCACAGCTACGTGCGTTGCATGCGCCTTTGAATCACTGATGAACAGGACAGCCACTGGCACTTACCTCCTCCTGCTCCTGAAGGTCTATATCCCCTCCAGGAGCCTTCAGTCAGAGTATGAGCACCACCTTGTGGTGCCATCACAGAGAGGCAATAAATCACTTTCCAAAACCTTTTCATTCACTGTTCCACGCTGGTGGAATGATATTCCCATCCCCAATTGGACTGTGGATTTGCAGGTATCCTTCAAATGACAATTAAAAACCCATCTCTTCTGAGAACACCTGAACCCCGATGAATAATACCAAAACCACCTATAAGAAGCATTGTCTTTCTCTCCTTCTCTCTCTCTCAAAAAAAAAAAACTCCTACTCTAGCACAAAAATCTCTGAACACAAACAAGTTACTTTGAATAACTAGCACTTGTTTGTATTGCCTCTTCTTGTTGAATCGCTGAATACCTCCTCAATTGTAAGTTGCTTTGGACAGAAGCATCTGCTAAATGACTAAATGTAAATGTATTACCCCCCACGTTACCTTGAGCTCTGAGCAGTAGTTCTCCACCTCCTGCACGTTTGTAGGAACTGTATGAACCTCACGCAGGCGATTCTCATATTTCTTCACAACATCTTCTGCCCCTTGTGTGTTGCGGATCACCACCTCTATTGTCTTCAGCCTGCAGAGTAAGGTGTTGTTTCATCTTATACATCATTAAGGACTTTTTTATTAATTAGAGCAGAGGTTTACAAACGTTTTAGTCCACTACCCCTAAAATAGCAATGCCGGTGACTCACAATCCCCACTATCCTAAGATGTGGTTATAAATATGATATAATGCCACTGGTACTGTGAACAGTGTATTTGTGCACAGAAATGAGAGCGGTTCATACTTCTCCAGGTAGATGGAAGACAGGTTGTAAGTTTGATCCATCTTCTGCAGGGTGATGTCCAGCTCTGAGCGCAGGACTGGAGCACTGGACTGATCCGCGGAGGACAGCACCTCCTCTGCTTTCTCAGACACTTTATTCAGGTTCTTCTTGATGCCGTCCAACTCCACGTGCACTTTCTGTTGAAGAGATACACAAAAGCCAAATATCACAAACATGCAGTCTAATTTTTTAATTGTCAAATCATACTTGTATACATTCATTAATTCATTTTCTTTTCGGCCTAATCCCTTTATTAATCCAGGATCGCCACAGTGGAATAAACCGCCAACTTATTCAGCATATGCTTTACACAGCAGATACCCTTCCAGCCGCAACACATCTCTGGGAACTACTTTTATACATGAGATAAAAAAAACAATTGTTTTGTTAGTATTATTATTAGGAGTGCATGTTTCTGTCGTACCTTCTGGTCAGCAGTTTTCTGAATGCAGTCTCTGAGTGGATCTTTATCCACAGGCTGTCGGATACGAGCCACCGTTCGAGACTCACAGTCCTCGATCTGCAGACGCAGGTTTTTGATTTGGGTGATGTACGACTTGCACACAGATTCATCCTGCTCACCTGTGAAGAGAAAACCTCTGTTAGGATTATTTTCCATCAAAACTAAACCAAAATCAACACTTTATCTCTCCTGTCATATGTGAACGGCACGGTTCACTGAAACCACAACAATAAAACTATGACCATTTTTGTCACTTGAAATAAAATACAGTTGAAGTCAAAATTATTCGCCCTTCTGTGAAAAATTTTTTTTTTCAAATATTTTCCAAATGATGTTTAACAGAGCAAGGAATTTATCACAGTACTTCCTGTAATATTTTTTTCTTCTGGAGAAAGTCTTATTTGATTTATTTCGGCTGGAATAAAAGCACTTTTTTAATTTTTTTAAAAGCATTTTACGGTCTATAATATTAGCCCCATTAAGCAATTGTTTTTTTTTTTCCTATTGTTTACAGAACAATGCCTAATTAACCAAGTTAATCCTTAAAATGTCACTTTAGGCTGAATACTAGTATATTGAAAAAACATCTAGTAAAATATTATGTACTGTCATCGCAGCAAAGATAAAAGAAATTATTAGAAATTAGCTATTAAAACTATTATGTTCAGAAATGTGTTGAAAAAAATCTTCTTTCTGTAATATACACGGGGGCTAATAATTCATATATGAAAAAATTCATTGCTATATCACACCAATTCAGAACTTTTAGATTTAGAGGCTAATTCATATGAATTTGTACCATCTCATTTTTTAATTTTACCACAGTTTGCTCATCCCCTAGTTACGGTTGAGTTTAGGAGTGGGGTTTGGTGCCATGCCTTCTTTTTAAAATCGTACGTGTTCATAAATTGTCTGAATTTGCCACTAAAATAAAATATAAAATTGTTTCATTTACATATAAGATCAGGTTTAATACAGCAAATAGATTTTTTTTTTGTTATTTGTCATTTTATCTTTAACTTGATGTAATAAATTGAGCAAAACAAAAACGAGACATCAAATATCATAAATATAAAATGCCACTAAAAATGCCAGAAATAGAATGGAAACTGAAAACATTTCTTGCAACACAGGCTCAGTATTGACACATATCCTTGTATACATTTATGGAGAGTGCCAAATATGTCCCAGGAGCTACGTTTTTTGCTGTTTTTGTTTTCACAAATCCACCAGAGGACGCTGTGTATGCTTTCCGAAATCTCAAATTTCTCTTGGAAGTACCATTCGCGCCTGCTGTTCTTGCATAAATCCACCAGAGGTCACTGTCAACTAACTGACTGACTGAACGATATCCCCACCCACCTTTTTCCCTAAGTCCTGTTTTCAAAAGCACCGATTGACCCACCCACCCCCTTTGCTAAACTCAACCAACAGTTTCAAAAGCAATCCAGAAAAAGAAAATCTTGCGCTAGATTTTTACCATGTTTTCAGATTTTACCACATTCTCAACCAGTTATTTACTTGTTTATTTATTTATTTTTTTGCCTTTTGTTTTTGTTTTACCTACTTTATGGAACCGTTCTTTGACCATTTCAGTCAACTCCTTTCTGCGTCTTAAGTCTGCCAACGTATACGGCGAGCTACTGGGCAAACTGATAACAGTGAAAAAAGCCGTCCATACACAGGTAAGTGGTCAGCTAGTAGCACGAAAAGAATCAAAAGCCGTCGCCATACCACCTCATAGCGTTCATTTTAAAGACGAAATGCAGCCATACATACCTCTGGTTACATAATATTCACTCTCCAGAAATGTATACAGGGGTAACTTTTTACAATAGCCCCTTTCACACATACAGACCTTTCCGGAAAATTACCGGCAATTTTCCGGAAAGATTGTATGTGTGAACAGGCCCTTTTTGAAAATACCGGTAAATTTGTTCTGGCTATTTTCCGGAAAGAGAAGTTGTAACATTACCGGCAATTTGCCGGAATGCTGCGCTGTGTGAATGCAGAAGGAAGATTACCGTAATAAGCGCGTCCACGTCTAGAATGGGCTGACTTGAGACACCTGCTTTAGCCAATCACAACAGTCAGACGCATTCACGTGCGCGCAGTTTATGAGAATAAAAGCCTTTGAATATTTTTTCCAGACACCTTTAGCTGCTAGATGTTAGTCAGATAATGTTTCTATGTTCCTTCTTAATGCTGTGTAAATAATTATCGATAAAATGTTTATGATAATCCGTTGTTTGTTTACCTTCAAGCTTTGCGTGCGCCCGTGAGCGCCCATAGCGCCAGCACACACACATATCAAAGTGTTTCCCTATGTTTTCATTAGAGTTGTACTCAATACTGATCCATCCGAAGAGTTTGTGATGTAGTCAAATGTTTACAAACACAAGCGCAGCCGTTTAGAGGTCATTTCTGGTTAATGATGTCAGAATTTACCGGCATTTTGCGATGGATGTGTGAATGCTCTTTTCCGGAAAAATTCCGTAACGTCCTCGCCTGTGTGAACAGCGTTTTTTTTAATATACCGGTAAAGTAGTTCCGGAAATTTTCCGGATATTTACCGGTATCACTGTGTGAAAGGGGCTAATGAGCCCGTGTTGCAAATTATATGCAAAACTAAAACCCATCAACAATATCTCTGTGACACTAAAGAAACATTGGTGTGCTGCAGCCAACATTCATGTCACTTCACACACATTCAGTCTGTGTTAGTGGCTCATATTTCATACCAAAAAATAAATAAATTAAAACGATACTGTGCATGAAGAATTCAAGCCTATTTCAGGGCTTAAAAAATAAAGTCATTCAGTGTAACAATAGTTTCTATGTCAAAGAAGTAATGTCAGGCAAATTTAAAGCAGAATCATTTCATGAAAGATTAAAACATTCTAATAAATACTCACATATCGGCTCCAAAATACTAAATATAGAAAATATGAATACAAAATATAATACAAAATCATTTGTCATTCAAAATCTTTACCTCTTGCCACTGTACTTCAAAAACTATGTACCCATTTGTCAGCAAAATGTGTTTAATCACATCAAAATGATCCAGTTTACTATGATGACTTATTCTTTAATTTTTGTCACGATAAGTGTGTCATTTTCAACATAAATTATATCTGTTACACTGAATGATCTTGGAGATTATTTATCAAATAGAAACATGTTTTTGAAACATTAAACTACACACTTTGCTTGCATTTAACATGCTCCCTGTGTATGCAAAAATCCTTTATAATACATTTGCATTGATGCAGACATCTTAAGGGGACATCTTGGACAATGTCAATACATTTTTTTCAATGGATTTGGATATGTTTTATAATATGACCCCAAATCTGAATGAATTCGACTCAGAAACATATCATTTGCAGGATGTTTTTCCCCCTCAACACATGCACACTCTGTAGAGATGCACGACTATCCAAAGCACAAATGCTGACAAAACATAAATAAAGCAGCTCATTCATGGACTAATCTCATCCAGACTCACCCTGTGCTCTGACAGCGGCTCCTGTAATGTGAATTCAACAGTTACCCCACCAAGCTTATTTTAGAAAACTAAAATATGAACTATACTCATGGGGTAGAGGGGCAGAATATACAGTTTTTATAGTAGAAACATCATTTACAGTGCATCCGGAAAGTATTGATAGCGCTTCACTTTTCCCACATTTTTTATGTTACAGCCTTATTCCAAAATGAATAAAAGTCATTTATTTCCTCCAAATTCTACACACAATAGCCCCTAATGACAATTTGAAAAAAATTTTTTTTTTTTTAATTTTTGCAAATTTATTAAAAATAAAAAACCTGAAAAATCACAGGAAGATCAGTATTCACAGCCTTTGCTCAATACTTTGTTGATGCACCTTTGGCAGCGATTACATCCTCAAGTCTTTTTGAATATGATGCCACAAGCTTGGCACACCTGTCTTTGGGAATTTTCGCCCATTCCTTTTTGCTGTACCTCTCAAGCTCTATCAGGTTGGATGGGAAGCAACGGTGTACTGCCATTTTCAGATCTCTCCAGAAATGTTCAGTGAACTTAGGTCTGGGCTCTGGCTGGGCCATTCACCGAGTTGTTGTGAAGCCACATGATATTTTGGCGGTGTGCTTTGGGTCATTGTCCCAAAGCACACCGCCTCCCCAGTCTGAGATGAACCGTCTCCCCAGTCTGAGGTCAAGAGCACTCTGAAGCAGGTTTTCATTCAGGATGTCTCTGTACATTGCTGCATTCATCTTTCCCTCTATCCTGACTATTCTTTCAGTTCCTGCTGCTGAAAAACATCCCCACAGCATAATGCTGCCACCACCATGCTTCACTGTAGGGATGGTATTAGCCTGGTAATGAGCGGGTGCCTGGTTTTCTCCAAATGTAACGCCTGGCATTTACTCCAAAAGAGTTAAATTTTAGTCTCATCAGAGCAGAGAATTTAGTTTCTTATGGTCTGAGAGTCCTTCAGATGCCTTTTGGCAAATTCCAGGTGGGGATTGGCTTCCGTCTGGCCGCTCTACCAGACAGGCCTGATTGGTGGATTGCTGCACAGATGGTTGTTCTTCTGTAAAGTTCTTCTCTCTCCATAGAAGAACGCTGGAGCTCAGATAGAGTGACCATCAGGTTATTGATCACCTCCCTGACTAAGGCCCTTCTCCCCCGATCACTCAGCTTAGATGGCCGGCCAGCTCTAGGAAGAGTCCCAGTGGTCCAAACATCTTGCCACCGTGCTCATTAGAACTTTCAGAACAGCAGAAATGTTTCTGCTTCCCCAGCCTTGTGTCTCGAGACAATCCTGTCTCGGAGGTCTACAGACAATTCCTTTGTCTTCATGCTTGGTTTGTGCTTTGACATGCACTGTCAACCCTGGGCCCTTATATAGACAGGTGTATGCCTTTTCAATTCATGTCCAATCAACTGAATTTACCACAGGTGATCTCCAATTAAGCTGCTAAAACATATCAAGAATGAACAGTGAAAACAGAATGTACCTGAGCTCAATCTAGAGCTTTACAGCAAAGGCAGTGAATACTGATGTGCATGTGATTTCTAAGGTTTTTATTTTTAATAAATTAGCAACAATTTCAAAAACTTTTTTCACATTGTCATTATTTAATCCATTTTAGAATAAGGCTGTAACATAAAACAATGTGGAAAAAGTGAAACGCTATGAATACTTTCTGGATGCCCGGTACATCAGTGTAAGTCCCCATATGGATATATGAACAAATCTCTCTGTGTGTGTGGTGACTAGTGTGTACCTTTCTCCAGCGTGCGCAAAAGGTTGTCAAAATGCTGTGTGGTCTCCTTATAGTCCCTCTCGATCTGCATGTTGTCACTGGAATTGAAGAGCTTTGACTCTTCTCTGTCTTTGAGAAAGTCCTGATAGTGGAGCTGCAGGTTCCTCAGGATCAGCCGGTACTCGTCTGGCTTCATCGTCTTGAACTGAACAAAATGCATAGATTAAACTCAATATGTGAACTTATGAACCCTCACCTAAGCTCAATCAACATAGAGCAGCTTTTAGATGTACTGTATCGCATGATGTACTGCAGACTTTTGTTTCTAAAAAGCTTTGGTTAAAATTAGGGATAGATTTAGTGGTAGGTTTAAAGCAGGGGTGTCCAAACTCGAACCCTCCAGGACCGAGTTTGGACACCCCGGTTTAAGTAAACAAACTCCTATAGAGTTGTAGAGTTGAGTTTCATTCAGGCGAGTCTGGCTTGATCACTTTTAGCTTAGCTTAGCATAGATCATTTAATCGGATTAGACCATTAGCATCTTGCTCAGAAATTCTAAGAGATTAGATAATTTTCATATTTAAAGCTTGACTCTTCTGTAGTTCTGTATATCTTGTACTAATACCAATTAAAAGTTCCTGAACTATACTTTCATTTTGGTGTAATAATCAAGGAGCTTTACTGCCGTACCATGACTGCAGCAGCACAATATTACGCAGAGCCTGAAAATAGTCCCTAGTTAGGTAACAGTGCTGCATAATATTATTTATTTTTCAGTCTTAGCACACAACGTAACAACAGAAGAATATGAATATTCTCTAAACTATTTAATTTTTATTTTTTGAGCGAGATGCTAATGGTCTAATCCAATTCCATGATCTATGCTAAGCTAAGCTAAAAGGGCTCACGCCAGACCTGTAGATCAGCTGAATAGATTCCGAAATGATAATTGTTTATCTTTAGGGGAGCAGAAAAATACTGTATGCCTATTTCTAAAAAAATGTGGAGTGTTTCTTTAGGGGTTGCTTATGGTAAGGGATAGCTTTGAAGGTATGGGTAGGTTTAAGATTGTGATAAAAGATAGATGTTCATGTATTCACAGAAATGAATTAAATTAATAAATAAATGAATACACACATTATTTTTTTTACTTTAAACTTTACTGCACAGTACTTTATGACACCTGTATAGTCTTGGTTCATTATTTTCATATTCATCCCTATTAAGCTGCATTGAAATCTGCATAATAACAGTGGCTTGAGTTAGTTATTCTTCATTCAAAATTGCTTGAAATACTGTACATTCTATATGCACAATTATATATGTCTGGCATTGACAACCTGTAGCAAAACTATTCTAAGACATTAATACAGCCATTTCTTGTCTTTACTTCAATTTGTCAAGGCAATCCCTTGAAGACCTTTTATTCAATAAAGCAATTCTGCTTGTTTACTGTCTGTTTACTAAAAATAACTCAGCCAGTCTGCGACCTAACAATCACATTACTGAGTTAGAGGTAAGTATCCATATAGTTTACTGTACAGAGGACAGTTATTTGCTCCAAAATATAAAAGGATCTCAAAGAGGTTATTCAGTGATTCCTTTTTTGGTTTCTCAAATAACTTTCAATAACAAGTTCTGCCTTAAAAATATTTAAAGAACATTTTAATGCAGTGCACTAGAGTAGCATAATGCTCTCATTATATTCCTATTCATCCCTATTAAGCTGCTTTAAAATGATTGCATCGTAATAAATTACTACATAATAGTGGTATCTTTTTCATGTTAAAACGAATTGCGGCCACAGCGATGCACAACGGTTTCTATTTCTGCGACATCACGGCTGAACAACAGCATAAACTACTATGACAATGATCACCTCAGGTACTGATTATGTGCTTTATATAGTATTAAATGCTACTAATGTGAGTTTGAACACCATTTCACATGATTTTTATTGCCATACTACTGAAAGAAGCAAATAATTTACCTCAGATCTTCAAATTAAAGTAACTAGCCAACCCAGGCTTATTCTGAAAGCATACTATGTGTATGGTATGTGTTTTTGTTGTTGCAGTTTTTGTTTTCGTGAATCCACTAAAGGCCGCTGTTTACGATTTTTCAGATCTCGAATTTCTTGCGCGAGTTTCATTCACGCCTGCTCTTCTTGCGTAAATCCACCAGAGGCCGCTGTGTATGCATTTTCAGATCTCAAACTTCTCTCGCGAGTGCCATTCGTGCCTGCTGTTCTCAGGTAAATCCACCAGAAGTTGCTGTGTACACTTTTTAGATCTCAAATTTCTCTCGCGAGTGCCATTCGTGCCTGATCTTCTAGTGTAAATCCACTAGAGGTTGCTGTCGACTGACTGACTGACTAAATGACTGAATGACCGATCGACTGACCCACCCTCCTCCTTCCCTAAACCCAACCAATAATGTTTTCGAAATCACCAATTCTCTCTGCATCTCAAGTCCGCTGACGCACATGGCGAGCTAACTAGACAAACTAGTAACAGCGGGAAATCCGTCTGTATTGAGGTAAGCAGTCAGCTGGTAAGCGCAAAAAGGAACGGCGTCATACCGCCCCATAGCATTCGTTTTAAAGCCGAAATGCAGCCATATGTACTTCTGGCTACATAATTCGCGATCTCTAGAAATGTACAGTTGAAGTCAGAATTATTAGCCCCTTTTAATTTTTATTTTCTTTTTAAAATATTTCCCAAATGATTTTTAACAGAGCAATGAAATTTTCACAGTATGTATGATAATATTTTTTCTTCTGGGGTAAGTCTTATTTGTTTTATTTGGGCAAGAACAAAAGCAGTTATTAATTTTTTTAAACACTATTTTAAGGACAAAATTATTAGCCCTTTTAAGCTAATTTTTTTCGATAATCTACAAAACAAACCATCGTTGTACAATAACTTGCCTAATTACAATAACCTGTCTAGTTCACCTTATTAACCTAGTTAAGCCTTTAAATGTCACTTTAAGCTGTATAGAAATGTCTTGAAAAATAGCTAGTAAAATATTATTTACTGTCATCATGGAAAAGATAAAATAAATCAGTTATTAGAAATAAGTTTTTAAAAATATTATGCTTAGAAATGTGCTGAAACAATCTTCCCAGAACAGAACAGAAATTGGGGAAAAAAATAAACAGGGGCGCTAATAATTCAGAGGGGCTAATAATTCTGACTTTAACTGTATATAGGGCTACATTTTCAAAATGAGCCTGTGTTGTAACACAGTTTGAAAAAGTCAAAACTGACTCAATGCAAACCAACATCAATCAATCAGTAGCCTATGTACTATAATCATATTAAATAGGATACAAATGTAATAATTAGATTACAACCCTTACCGTTTAGTTTTGGGTGTGATATTTAAAAGAATGTGACAGTAATTAAAAGTTTCTGTCATGTCGCGTTTGGTGCAGACAACCAAATTACATAAGATTTTACTTGATAATTTTCAAAATACTAGTGTTCAGTTTAAAATGCAATTTAAAGGCTTAATTAACTAGGTTAATTAGATTAATTAGGCAAATCATTGTATAACTATAGTTTGTTCTGTAACCAATCAGAAAACAAAATCCTTAATGGGGCTTATAATATTGACCATAAAATGGTTTAAAAAAAATTAAAAACTGCTTTTATTCTAGCTGAAATAAATCAAATAAGATTTTCTCCAGAATAAAAAAATAGTATAGGAAACACTGTGAAAAATTCCTCTGTTTAACATCATTAGGGAAATATTAAAAAAAGACAAGAAAAAAAATCACAGGAGGGCGAATAATTCTGACATCAGCTGTATATGATGTGATGATCATACCATGGTGATGTTCCAGGAGCGGATGAGCTGGATGTCCTTCATCAGATACTGCCAGGACAGCAGAGCACGGAGATCAGCGTGAAGCTTCTGCCACAGAATTACCGTCTGCTGATGTCCAGCCTCCAGACTGAGAGAAAACACACCGACATGAGCACTTACTGACCAATGACAAAACAGAGGAATCATGTTTGAAGCAGTGAATGTGTGAGACATCCGGTCTCGTCTGCATCCTTACTGGTATTTGTTTTGATTTTATTATAGTTTTTATTTTTTTCCCCAGTTTCTGTTTAACGCAAAGAATATTTTTCAGCACATTTCTAAACATAATAGTTTTAATAACTCATTTCTAATAACTGATTTATTTTATCTTTGCCATGATGACAGTAAATAATATTTGACTAGATATTTTCAAGATACTAGTATTCAGCTTAAAGTGACATTTAAAGGATTAACTAGGTTAATTAGACAGGTTAGGGTAATTAGGCAAGTTACTGTTCTCTGTAGACAATGTAAAAAATATTGCCTTAGGGGGCTAATATTATTGACCTTAAAATGGTTGGAATTTTTATTATTAAAAAAGACATTCTTTCAAATGTTCAAGCCCTCAAGTTTATAACATGGTAACCGTTCAAGCTTTTATTTTGGCTATTTATTTTGGACTTGTATAAGTCTGCTGCCTTTTGAAATTTTTAATTTTAAATTGTATATTAGGCATAAATTCCATAAATGAATAGTAAGTTTAATTGAATTAATAAACAATAAAGCATATATATATATATATATATATATATATATATATATATATATATATATATATATATATATATATATATGCACATAATTAGTAACATAAAAAAATAAATAAATTAATAATAAATTAATAAACTAATAAATTGTTACGTTTTTTTAGGTTGGTAAAAAAAACTGTCAACTTTTGTCAACAAAGGAAATTGTATATTATGCATGAATGCAAAAATTAAATAATACATTTATTTGAATCACTAAATAATTTTCAAAATAAACTTGATAACTATTAACTATTAAATTGTTAAGCTTTTATTTGGGAAAATACTGGTTAAAAAAAAAAAAAAACTTCTATCCACAAAAACTAAACAAAACTGTATATTATTCACAAATGCCATGAACAAATGACCCATTTAATGGATTTATATCAACAATAAAAAAAAATGTATTTTGTTTTTCATATTTATTAAATTAAACGTTTTTCTTACACAAAATTAGTAAACAAAATTCTGAGAAAAGAAATCTGTTAAACTGTTAAGCTGTTATTTTGACAAAATACTGGTAAAAACTTCTGCCTATAAAAAAATGTACATGATGTACAAATGTCATAAATAAATAACATATTTAATAGATTTAAATAATGTTTTTAACTACTTGCTTACACAAAATTAAAAAAAATTCAGAAAATATAAAATGCTAACTGTAAAAAATACAACTTTTGTCCACAGAAAACTGTATATTGTGCACTCAATGTATATAATAAATAAATATAGATATTCTAAACTGATAATTTTGCTTTTCATTTTTTATTTATTTTAATTACTTGCTAACACAAAATTAGCAAAACTACTATTGACAAAAATAGCAACTCCCATGAATAATGCAAAAAACCCACATATATACAACCAACAGAATGCTAATCTGGTTTACCCGCTGACGCTCTCGACGGCCTCCTTGTTGACAGGTGGCACCAGGAAGCAGATGGAAGGCACGACAGCCTCATCGCCTGAGCGGTTCAGCACCTTCCACCGGGACGGCTGAGAGTTATTGATCAGCGCACACTCATCACCCTTATGCATCGTGATCTGGAGAGGAAACATAAACAGTTCATCCAAAAATCAAAGTACTTCTCAAAAGAAGATATTTTGAAGAATGTTGGAATTTGGAAGGTTCTAAAGTACATATTTTTGGATGTCAATGGCTACAGCCAAGTTTATACCCAAACTTCAGGGAAGATAGAGGCAAGTGAACATTCAGTCCTCAATGTATTTTTGGAGCCAATGTTGACTTGTAAGCGTTCACTGGCTGTCGATGTGTGTGTGATTGTGTTTACCTCCATCTGCTTAAAGTCGCACACGGCCTGGATGGGCAGTTTTCCTCTGAAGGGGCAGGTGGGGTCTCGTGGCTTCAGCTGGATCACAGATTTGGCTCTCTTGTTCAGGTTGGCGATGTCGTTCTTGAACTCGTTTACCTGCTCTCTTTCCTCCTGCAGGTCACAATGTAAAGCTGTCAGAAATCCAAGCTGACCTACCAGAGTTCAAGTTTTGGCATCTGAATTTTTCTTCCAGTACAAGTCTACAACATCACAGTCCATGATCCTCAGCTCTGTGCAGTAAACGATACTGATAAACGCACAACAGACACCAGCATTAGTGTAGTTGTTAGTGTGAACTCACGACGGCGTCCTGCAGCAGATCCTCTAGGCGTGTGGCGGTGGTGCTGCGGTCGCACATGTACTTCTTCTTCATCGTATCCTGCATCTTCTTCAGCCTCTCGTCCGCTTCTTTCACATCAGCGAAGAACTATTGAAGAGAGCAGACGATAAGCTGAAAATACCGTTTATGTCAATTTAATACAGTTTATATCAATACCAATGTCTGGTGAAGATTAGAGTTACTGTAGATTACACGTTTCCATCCAAAGATGGAATGTTTGGGCATCTTGGCATTTCCATCAAGCATGTTTATACAATAATCCAAAATGCGTATAAAAATAGGTGGGTGGAAAGGTTGATGGCGTATCACCTGAAAGTAAGCAGTGTTTTCTTTGAGATGAGTCTCAATGCAGCAACACAACTGCAGGATCCAGCTCCACTGAGTCTGCAGACCCGCGGTGAATGCCTGCAGACCAACAACACAACACACACATTCAATACTCAAAACACAACAATTGATCAACAGTGATAGTAAAGACATTTATGATTAGGACTGGGCGATAAAACATTAAATAAGGATTAATTTTCTCAGAATAAAGCCCTTTAGTCTCAGTTTCATGTTGGGAGGCTGATAATCCTGTCGGACATTAGTTTGCAAGAATAACTTTTGATAAAAAAAATGATATTAAAAAAATGCAGCTTCTTGAGTAGAAGACCTTTCATTTAAAATCTGCTTACCTCCACAGTCTTCTTGCCTGGATGTCCGTCTTTAATGAGTCTGTCTCCTGTAGCCTGGATGTCATTGACCTTCTTCTCTCTGAGTTCCAGTTCTCGCATCAGTCCCTGAGGAATTAATGAAGCCATGAAGATGATTTCAGACTGTAAAATATATCTACCTATTTATCAACTGCTTAAAGGCCTTGGGCTCTATTTTAATGATCTAGGCGCAAAGTCTAAAGCACATGACGCAAAAGCATTAAGGACGTGTCCGAATCCACTTTTTCTTTCTACTATTTTAAGGACAGCAAAATGTGCCCTGGCACATGGTCTAACAGGGTTGTGCTTATTCTCTTTATGAGTTATGGATGTGTTTTGAGCATAACAGGCATTAAACCAATCCGAGTATCATCTCACATTCCCTTTAAGAGTCCGATGTCTTGTGCCACGGCACATTTGCTATTTACATGGCGGACTTTGTAAGTGGAAAAACTGAACGCTACACTAGCAAGAAAACAGTTAAACAAACCATCTGCAGCACGAAGATAAAGAACGAGCCTCCTCCATTCTGCATCTTTATTTTCTCTTTACTTTACTTTTACTCTTTACTCCTTTACTTTGGTGGATTAAGGAAACGGTGCCTACTGAAGACATCCATTAAACTAAATATTTCATTTTGTAATTTAGTTTAAACTCAAAGATTTGTTTTTAAAACTATTTCTAAATTCAGTTCTAATTTCCAGCAAACGAATAAATTAACAATATTAACGAAGTGTGGTCACTTTGTGCAAACATACAACTAGTTTTATAACAACACTTACTGAGTAGTTGTCCTTCTTGGCGCCCATGTTAGCGTTGCGCTCACTCCAGTCGTAGTTGACCTCCTCTTCCTCTTTGTCATTGAGCCACATCAGTTCTTTGGTGGCGGCGTTGACAAAGTTATACAGCTGATCCAGATTCCTCAGACGAGACTTGGAGGTGTTCTGAAGAGCAGAAAAACACATTATATAACACTACAGCAGTCCTGAAGAGGTTTTGTTAGCAGGTAGAGCACTAACCAGCAGTTTGGTGTACTGCAGGTCCAGTTTGCCCAGATATTCCCTGTAGGTGCCTTTACTAGCGGGAGAGAGCTGGTTCTGAAACACACAAAGACGAAATGTGTCACTTTATGAAATAGTATGCATCCTTTTAAACTACTTCCATTAAAAAGTACCAATAGTATACTTTAGGATTTACTACAGTAAAATGTTGTTAATTGTGGTATATTGTAGTAAACTACAGTATTTGCTATAGCTTACTGCGGCATACTATAGAATTAACTAGTGAATTTATAAACTGTAGGTAACATTGTATAATACTTTACAAGTTAGGACAGTAGAGCACTGTATCAACTAGACAACTAGAGCACTGTATCATATTATAGTATTTACACTTTGTTAATGTATAAAAGTATAATATAGTTGAAAAACATTTTACTAAAGTAATTCACTTGTTAATTTGGTCACAATAATATTTTACTATAGTAACTACTACTTCTATTAAAGTACACAATATTTCTATATTAACTGCTGTTGGAGCCATTTATGGGTTGCAGTTTTATTTTGCACCATTAGAGGGTGTATAAGGTATTTATGCTCTCCTCACGACGAGTGACAGTTGTGTAGAAGAAGGTCAAACAAACTTTTTGACCGCCATGCTGTGAGAACAGGTTTAAGTTTGTTTTGATGTTTACTTTTAATTTTGAGAAAGGACAATAAATGGATTTGAATATCCAACTTCATTTACAAAGGTATGGACATTTCATTTTTTTATTGACCCGTTTAAACAACAAACGCGTCAGAACCATGACCCAAATATTCGCATCTACAACTGCTACTTTGCTAAAGTAGGTACATTTACAGCCAATTGCCACATCATTGCAATTTACTATGGTAAGGTTCAAAACTCTACATAAGAGATGTTCTGTAGTAAATCTACTGTAAAATACTATAGTATTTTTTTTACACATGGGAATTCTCTCTTGCAGAACTGGAACAGAAATCACATGTTTTGCAGTACAGTTTACATCCTTTCTTTAAACTGAATTAAATTTGTAAAAAAAAAAACTTTATCTCAATCCTGTGGTGTATTGTAGTATAATATACACTATAGTAATGAGTAATTTGTTTATATAACTAGTTGTTGTGTTACCATAGCAACCATAGAATGACCACAACAGAATTTATTCATGTGCTTTATGGCAGTGGTCCTCAACTATCGGGCAATTGGTACCAGGCCGCACAGAAATCATTAATTATTTCTGTTCCGTTATCTGAGCCTGAACAATCTTTTTTTGAAAAATCTTTTATTTTGAAAAATGACCATATTCTCTCGGTTACGTCTCACTCACTTGAGCGCCCAAATTTAACCCACAAGCAGCAAAATAGGTAAGAAGCAGCCATCTTTAGGTAACTTCTTTGCTAAGGGGAAAAGGCCCAGTGAACGACCCACGAACTGCCAAGGAACAGATCCGCAACACATTTGTCAACAAATCAACTGAATCCACCATGTCTGTGCAAGAAGATCAACTGCTGGAGATCGCAAATGACGTTCACATATAGTGTCTTTTCTAGAATTTGCACAAGTGCGTATATAATGGAGGAGTGCGGCTTGCACGTGCAAACTTGTATCAGAATGATAGCAATGTTTTGTCAGCATGTCTTCCTCTGAGAAAATGGTTGATGGTGGTTTAGCAACCTGATTACGATAATAAGGCTCAAAACACTACAGTATTTCCTATAAACTACTTTTGCATTTCTTTGTATGATATGGTAAAGGAAAAGTGAAATGTATTTTCATATTTTTGAAATGTGCTAAAGAGAGTTAGCATACCTCATTTTTTAAGCCAGATTGAGCTGTGCTGTGCTGCTTAGTCAAAGGTCTGGGGTACGCAAGACAATCACAAACAGATATACACTTTACAATAATGTCCCGTTAGTTAATGTGAGCTAGTATACTTATTTAAACAATAAACAATACTCTTATTACAGTATTTATTCAGCTATGTCATATAAAGCAATTCTTTGTTGGTTCTTGCTAACTCACAGTACATTGGCCAATGTTAATAAGCACAACTTTTTATTAATGCATTAGTAAATGTTGAACTATAATTAATAAATGCCGTAAAGTTTTTCTTTGTATGGTATGGTAAAGGAAAAGTGAAATATATTTTCAAATTTTGGAAATGTGTTAAGGGAGTTAGCACACCTCATCAGCTCGTGCTCTCTCGATCTTGGCCCTGAAGTCCTCGATGGTCTGGTGCAGTCCTCGATGGCTGCCCAGCTGAGATTCCACAGTCGGCAGGTCAATGCCCCACTCAGCCGTGTCAATCCGCCGCTGGTTCTCCTCCACCCAGGCCAGCAGGTCCTGAGCGTAGCGGAGCGTCACCTCGTCCAGCTCAGGCCGCACACGCTGCACTGACTTCTGGGAGATCGATGTGACAGTGGTGTGAGTTGCTGCAGTGGCGGTAGACTTCAGCCTCAGATTATAATCACTGCGCAGGTTCACTAGACGCTCGTGCAGACGATAAACCCTGAGAAAACACCACACATCACATGTCAGTCTGTGTCCTTTAAACATTTAAATTGCATGACTTACTGAAATTCTTGATTCTGATTGGTCAGTTTGATTTTGCAGTTAATAGAGGGTTTGTTTGTGCACGGCATCTGAACTCACCTGCGGTACATCTGCTCGGCCTGTAGGTGGCGTCCATCTTTGAGCATCTGAACATCATTAAAGAGCAGGCGGATCATGCCGTCGGCTTTATCCAGATCTCTCTCCACCTCCACTGTGTGCTGCGCAGGTTTCCCAGCATTCAGAAGACGAATGTCCTGTGACAACAGCCATGACAACAGTCAATAACATACATAGCCAAACGCTGAGTCTGAAATAACCACCAACTGTACACCCTTAATAGTGCACTTTTTGAAGGAGCAGCCATTTGTAGTGGTGTACAAAACCATAGTGGACATTCTTAAGTATGCTCAATCAATCCCACAATGCAGCGCAATAACTAGCGTACAACGCAAAAGACTATAGCTGCATCCCAAATGACATGCTATACACATAAACTTATGCATCTACACTACTTGACTAAAGTCTAGTCGTCGATCCCAGTTGTATGAGCAATAAATAATAACTTGACTTTGATTTTTCAGATGAATCATCTGTTGAGCTGCATCCCGATCATCACAAATACTGCAGAAGAAATATTGGAACCCGCTTGGACCCAAGATTCTCACAGAAATCAGTCAAGTTTGGTGAAGAAAAAATCATGGTTTGATTTTCATGGTTTGATGGTTTGAAGCCTGAGGTATCAAGACACTTGTGCTGCCCATTACATTACAAACCACAGGAGAGGGCAAATTCTCCAGCAGGATAGCGCTCCTTCTCATACTTCAGCCTCCACATCAAAGTTCCTGAAAGCAAAGAAGGTCAAGTTGCTCCAGGATTGGCCTGCCCAGTCACCAGACATGAACATCATAGAGCATGTCTGGGGTAAGATGAAGGAGGAGACATTGAAGATGAATCCAAAGAGTCTTGATGAACTCTGGGAGTCCTGCAAGAACGCTTTCTTTGCCATTCCAGATGACTTGAGAATAAAGTTATTTGAGTCATTGCAGAGATGTATGGATGCTAAGACAAGACTTTTGTCAGGTAGTGTATAGTGTTATCTTTTACACGTATGCATTTTTACATCTGTCAAATAGGTGAAACAAAGGACATCATAAACGCATAAGGGCTCATGCAAAAGCCATGAATGCATGTACATTTTCTTATTACAACAATTACATCAAGTGAGTGATGAAAACACGAGATGTCACTATATGCTGTCACTATAAACATGAGAAATCCCTATATGTGATGTACAGGAAGAAAATGCTGTGCATTTCAATGCAAAATGAAGTGTGTGGTTAACTTACCAGTTCCTGTATGTTTATTTGGCAGTATATAAAACTTAAGATTGGGATTTTTATACTTAATAGAGTATAAATTATTAGACCGCTTGTTTATTTTTTCCCCAATTACTGTTTAACGGAGAGCAGATTTTTTCAAATGAGTGTTTTAATAACTCATCTCTAATAACTGATTTATTTTATCTTTGCCATGATGACAGCAAATAATATTTTACTAGATATTTTTAAAGATACTTCTATACAGCTTAAAGTGACATTTAAAGGCTTAACTAGGTTAATTAAGTTAACTAGGCAGCTTAGGGTAATTAGGCAAGTTACTGTATAATGATGGTTTGTTCTGTAGACTATCGAGAAAAAATATAGCTTAAAGGGGCTAATAATTTTGTCCCTAAAATAGTGTTTAAAATTTTTGTATTTATTATTTTATTTTAGGTTTTTATTCTAGCCGAAACAAAACAAATAAGACTTTCTCCAGGAGAAAAAGTATTATCAGACATACTGTGAACATTTCCTTGCTCTGTTAAACATCATTTGGAAAATATTTTAAAAAGAAGAAAAAAAATCGAAGGGGGCTAATAATTCTGACTTCAACTGTACATATATATATATATATAGATATAAATTTTAAATGTGAAGATAAATCAGCAAACAAAGTCATTGTACAAAGAACTAAGTAAATAAAATAAGTAGTTTGGGCAAACAACAAACCTAATTTGTTGTAGTGTGGTGAATTTTTTGTGAGCGTTCCAGGCTATATTGGTGGACTAATATAGGGAATAGTGAATGAGGCTATCAAACTTAATAGGGGA
The DNA here is from genome assembly GCF_052040795.2 of Danio rerio. Classification (NCBI taxonomy): domain Eukaryota; kingdom Metazoa; phylum Chordata; class Actinopteri; order Cypriniformes; family Danionidae; genus Danio; species Danio rerio. The sequence continues at coordinate 5,714,038 of NC_141036.1, read as the reverse complement.
GATTTTGAATACAATGGATAATAAGTGTGTGAGACTCTCACCGTCTGCAGCAGAGACTCGGTCTGGTTGAGCTGCTCCTCACACACGCCTGACTCCATCTGCACTTTACTGACGATCTGCTGGAGACGCTCTAACCTGGAAATCACAGAATCACCACAGTTATTAAATCACTGTTGCATTTTTAAGGCAGATTAAGCCGTGCTGTTATACTTAGTCAAAGGTCTGGGGTACGCAGATCACAAACAGATATACACTTTACAATAATGTCCCGTTAGTTAATGTGAGCTAATGTACTTATTTAAACAATAAACAATAGATTTAACACAGTATTTATTCAGCTATATCATGTAAAGTAATTCTTTGTTGGCTCTTGTTAACTGCATTGGCTAATGTTAACAAGCACAACTTTGGAATTTATGATGCATTAGTATATGTTGAACTATGATTAATAAATGCTGTACAAGTATTGTTCATTATTAGTTCATGTTAGTAAATACATGGAGCCTTATTATACCAATATATTTTGCAACAGACACATATTAATGTCAGAACACACTGTATTTACCTGCCTATTACTATGATATTAATAGTTCATTAGTGGTTAAAAAGGATGATCTTATTATGCATGCTTAATCCTAGCCAAATCCCAACTACTAAGTATTAATAAACAGCTATTTAGTAGATTAATAAGCTAGTAGTGTTGGTCAATAGATTGTTAATAGCGTGAAACGTGAACTTAACAGAATAATTAAATACAGAATAACTTGTCACTGTGATATCACTGGGATGTGAGCTGTACAAATAAATAAGCCAATATAGCATGTAGCATAAATAACTCACAGTTTTCCACGACGAAGTAAATACTCTAAACGATACGGGTCTGTCACAAACGCCATTTTTTACAGTCCGACAGCATGCAAGACATCGGTAACATGTTTTTTTCTTGTTATAATCCCGTCATGAGACCAAACCGCAGCCAGAAAGAGTTGTTGTGGTGTTTGGTCAGTCAATACTCAGCCCATAAAGAAACTGTGTGCTGCGTATTATTACTCTGGCCATAAACACATTGTCTTGTGACAGGAGACGTGTGTTCTGATTCAGACCAGACTCCCCTCTCCTGCTAGATGATGGATATCGATAACCTTCATTTAATTTCTTCTAGACGTTAGTTTTCATTCATTAGAGATCGAGTCTTTTCTTGAGCAGAAACTGAACAGAACATTTTGAAAATCACTCGATTAACACAGTTTTGTTCAATGATTCAAAGTATTGTTTTAGAGTTCGAAAAGTCAAACCAAATGTATTAAAAATTAAAATGTCGTAAAAATGTCACAAATGTTGTAAAATTGTCATAAAATGTCGTAAAAATGAAAAACACTTGAAAACACATGAAAACACTAACAAAGCTTTAAGATTTTTTTGCATGAAAACAACCTGTTCTATGAGTTTTATTTATTTATTTTATTTCCACTCCTGCACCTTAAAAATACCTTGAAAAAAGAGATTAGTTACTTTACTTTAAAAAAAGTGAGTCAACTCATTGCAACAAGTTTACTTTACTTAAAAAAGTCAGTTAACATATTCACTTAACTTTTATACTGTAATTATGCACATACTTTGTTTACTTAATAATTCAACACAGGCTCATTATTGATACGTAGCCCTGTATACATTTCTGAAAAACATGAAATATGTCCCAGGAGGTAATTTTTTTTTTTGTTGCAGTTTTTGTTTTTACAAAACCACCAGAAGTTGCTGTATATGCTTTTTTAGATCTCAAATTTCTCTCGCGAGTGCCATTCACACCTGCTGTTCTCGCATAAATTCACCAGAGGCTGCTGTCGACTGACTGACTGACTGACTGACTGACTGACCAACCGATCCCTTCACCCTCCTTCGAAAAACTTAACCAATAGTGTTTTCATAAGCACCGATTGACCCGCCCACCCACTTTCCTATACTCAACTGACAGTTTTCAAAACCAATTGAGAAAATGAAAAGCCCTCGCCTGATTTTTACCACATTTTTTACCATGTTACCACATTCTCACCCTGTTGTTTACTTGTCTATTTTACTTGTTGGCTTCTCTTTTTGTCCTCTCTGCATCTCAAGTCCACTGACGTACATGGCAAGCTGACTGGACAAACTGGTAACAGTGGGAAAGTTGTCCATACGGAGTTAAGCGGTCAGCTGGTAAGCATGAAAAGGAACGGCGTCATACCACCCTGTAACATTCGTTTTAAAGACGAAATGCAGCCATACCTACCTCTGACTACATAATTCATGATCTCCAGAAATGTATATAGGGCTACATTTTCAGAATGAGCCTTTGTTTTTATTATGGATATTTACCCCACAATACATTTCTGGATAGAGCACAATACATCCCAGGAGGCATGTCTTTTTTGCAGTTTTTGTTTTCGTAAAATCCACCAGAGGCTGCTGTTGACTGACTGACTGACCCACCAATCTCTCACCCTCCTCCTTCCCTAAACCCAACCAATAGTGTTTTCAAAAGCAATGCAGACAAAGAAAATCCCTCGTGGCACCTGTTTTTTTTACCACGTTTTTAGATCTTACTACGTTCTCACTTTGTTATTTACTTGTTTATTTGTGTTATATTGTGTATATTTCTAGAAGCGTTCTTTGCCGGACTCGAACCCCGTCGTCAAGGTCTACTCCTTTCTGCGTCCCAATTCTGCCGATGTACGTGGCGAGCTACTGGGCAAACTGATAACAGGTTAGCGGTCAGCTGGTACCGCGAAAAGGAAAGGAAGCCGTTGTCATACTGCCAGGTACCGTTTGTTTCAAAGATGAAATGCATTCAAACATCTGGCTACATAATTCGCGCTTTCTAGAAAAGAAACGGGGGTACATATTTACAATAAGCATGTCTTCTAAAATATTAAGGCAACAGGTTTACCTTTTCTTAAAGTAAACTAATGGCTTTTTACAGTGTGCATATATCATATACATGAGTTATGATTGGCTAAATGTTATTATGCTACATCATTCACTAGTGTAAAAAATACTATAGTCATTTACAGTAAATACCATAGTGTTTTGAACTGTACTATAGTAAATTACTTGAAGCAATCTATTGTGCTCTGTTTCCTACGGAAACATAACAACTATTCGTATTATAAACAAATTATCCACAACTATTACATTACATTACAGTACATAACACTACAATACACCACAGTTTACTGTAGTAAAAACTAAAGTGTACTCCAGTGTTCATTACTTTCTATCTAATAGTTAATACTTCAGTATTATAGAGCAACATAATTTTGTTAATATAATAACTACACCATAATACACTTCTATAAAGCTCTATAAAGTTTATTATAAATTACTATAGTATGCAGTTGGACAAGTCTATTAATGAAAATATAGACGTAACCTTGAATCACAGAGCAAAAAAAACACACAAACTCACTTTTTGATATCTTATTTTGCATCAAGTGCACTAAAACCAGGGCCGCACTGAGACCTGGCAAAGACATTAGTCACGCAGCTCTTATTAGCCCAGAATGCTCTTCATTGTGTGTAATAATGGCTGATGTAATGGCAGTTTCTGGACGCTTCTATTCTAGTCAGACCCTGTTATTTCATTACCCGCCCATTCCATTCCCATAATCCCAGTTGCCAACAGGTTAAAGGGTTAGTTCACCCATAAATGCTGAATCGATTACATAAATGAAGATATCTTAGATTAAAAGAGAGCTCCCTCATCCTCCATTGACGGAAAATATCGTGAGATGCTAGTCCAGAAAAAAACAATTGCCAAAACATTTCATGTGACTTCAGTGGCTGAACTGTGATCATATGAAGCTCCAAGAACAGTTTTGTACACCAAAAAAAAAAACACCCTGTAAAAACAACTCACCATTATCTTCTCTCCTGGATCAGGGTGTGTGTTTACTTCAGACAGCACAATGTATTGTCGTTATAGCCAGTAAAACATGCAAGCGTTGTCCTGTATGTTGTAAACGTGCATGTGCAAGACTTTTGGGTGAACTAACCCTTTAAAGGCTACATGTGTGAGGTGTGTTTTCAGGTGTGTTTGTCACCTCTCAAACTCTATTCTCAGCAGTCTCTCTCTCTCCAGAATGGCCACATGCAGGCGACCCCATTCCTTCTCCACGTCTATGGGATGATAACCTGGAGGAACCTTGATCTGACCAGCCTGAACGGCGCTCTGAGGAGGACAACAACAACAATAAACACATTACTGAAACCAAACTTCATTACTCTCAATTATTAATAAACTCTCATAGCACTTAACAGTTCACACAAAAAAAGAACATTTCTTCATCATTTACTCACACTCAATGGTTGAAAACATATACAGTATGGATGTCTTCTGTTGATTTCTATACAAAAGTACTATAGAAGTTACTATGGAAGTCAATGGCTGTTTATTTCCCAGCATTCTTCAGTGTTTAACAAGAGAAAGAAGCTCAATTAGATACTTTTAACAAGTGGATGTTGAGGAAACTATGACAGAATTGTCCTTTTTTGGTGAACTGTGGATTTGCAGAAAACATTTAGACTTGTTGTGTATTCATAGCTTGGACATTAGATCATAAACGTCTGCTGTTTTTAGATACAATAGAAGTTCAAAATAGAACTACAAAATATTTGAATTAATATTTGCTGATACTTTATTACATTCTTGCGCAGTACACAAATAAAATAAAATAAAATAAATAATATATAAATAAATATTTTAATAAAATAAATTAAATTAAAACAATATTTTAAATAAATACTTAAATTAATGAATATTTTTAATAAAAAATAATAAATTAATATTTAAATACTTCAATTAAATAAATTAAATTAAATAAATGTTTAAAATAAATAAATATTTAAATTAAATGAATTAAATAAAATCGATATTTTGAATAAATAAATCCTTTGAATAAATTAAATAAAATCAATATTTTAAATAAATAAATACTAAAATTAAATGAATAAAATAAATCAATATTTTAAATAAATAAATACTTAAATTAATCAATATTTTAAATAAAAAAATAATAATTTAACATTGAAATACTTAAATTAAATAAATGTAACTAAGAATTTTAATAAATAAATATTTCAATTAAATGAATTAGATTAAATCAATATTTTGAATAAATAAATACTTTAAATAAATTAAATCAATATTTTAAATAAATAAATAAATACCTAAATTATTCAATATTTTAATAAATAAATAATACATTAATATCTAAATACTAAATTAAATTTAAATTTAAATAAATACATATTTATATTTAATGAATTAAATAAAATCAATATTTTAAATAAATAAATACTAAAATTAAATAAATTAAATAAAATCAATATTTTAAATGAATAAATACTTAAATAAATTACAATAAATCGATATTTTAAATAAATAAATAAAATATTTCTCGACTAAATAATGAGGATTTAGGACTAACTAGGAATTAAGGTGTTAATGGCTGTGAACAAACCTCAAAGGATTGGAAGAGCTGTTTAGAGCGGCCCTTGTCAGACTCTTTGGGTGGAAGCTCTGTCTCTTTAAACTTCAGAAACTGACGCCACAGAATCTAAAACAGAGGAACAAAACATGAATAAATGATAAAACATGAATAAACAGACACTTCTAAATATGCAGCACAGTGTTTGAGGGTACCAGATTCATTATCATTATCTACAACTAAAATGATACAAATGTAATGAAAAAATTAATTTTATTTAACATTAAATAAACATACAAAATATAATAGAAAAAAGAATAAAAAAGCAAACAAAAGACTTTGTTTATTTTCGTTAAAGAGTTCTAACAAATCAAATATTATTATATTATATTATATTATATTATATTATATTATATTATATTATATTATATTATATCCTAATGCACTGCTGTATAAAGCCAAGACAAGAAGTGCATTTTGCACTGAAACATTCTATTTATATTTTACAAAAATATATATAATAATAATAATCTCAATTTGGGTGGCAGAATAAAGTGAACACACACAAATCCACCATAACTCAGTCGATAAATCACTAAGCACCATAAAATGTAATTGTGTTCAATTCAAAGGGTCAATTATTGTATTAATACTGCACAAAAAAAATTAAGGATCTCAATTTAGGTGGCACTGATAAATCACTAAGCTTCCTATTTTATACACAGTAACTGATAACAATAATCCTGCTGTACAAAACTCTTCAGAAAAATGCTGTAACAGTAAATGATTGGCAAAATGTTGGAAAATGCAGTAAAAATCTTTATTTGAACCACAAAAATGTAATATGACTTCCCTAAACAGCTAAAGTATCATCACACAGATGCACAATTACAAATATAGTGATGTTTAATGGAGCATAGAAAATTTAAAAAAAGACACATTTTAAAAGTCTTGTTTGTTTCTGTTGTTTCTGAAATAAAACTTTCTAAAAAAAATTAAAACAATTTTTCAGTTCAATATTTTTACATGCCTTGAGAATATTTTTTCATATGGTCTACAGAACAAACTACTGACATCCAATAACTCCAATTAACATAGTAGATCTTAGGCTTTAATTAAGACTTTATTAAAAACTACTTTATATTTGTCCATCTGTCGGGTTTTGGAGACGTATACACCACCATAAAGGTTAATAGAAAGTGTATTTGGATATAACTTATAATAATAACTTATTATGTATCACTATTCATTTAGTTGTTTGCTGGAAATTATAACTGAATTTAGACATAGTTTTGAAACAAATCTTTGCACTTAGGAAATGAAATTAAATATGCAGACTAATGGATGTCTTCAGTGACGTAAGTACAACACTGTTTCCTTATCCATAAAAGTAAAGGAGTAAAGAGTATAAGTAGAGTAAAGAGAAAGTAAAGCTGCTGAATGGAGGAGGCTCGTTCTTTATCCTCGCGCTGCAGATGCTGTTTTCTCGCTAGTGAAGCGTTCAGTTTATCCACTGACGAAGTCTGCCATGACCCAACTGACTTTAAAATTGCCCTTTAAGCCATATACTAGTATCTTGCAAACTAACCTGTAAAATATTAAGTAATATCAAGTTATGTTATCATCGTATGGCAGAAATTAATTATTAGAAATTAGCTATTATCTTTAAAAAGGTGTTGACGAAAGTCTAGTTTCTCTTAAAAAGCACTCAGAATATATAAAAAAAACAGTACATATTACAACAGTACATATTGATTTAAAGACCTATAACTTCTTCTTGCTAATCAACCAATGTAGTTTTTCTAGTGAAGCTTGCTGACTGAAAAAACTTTCCGTGTTATTGCCAGGTTCAAATCTAGTCTGGTAACCAACTAAGCTGATCTTAATAACCCACAGAAAAGCAGACAATGCGCATCTGTGTGCACAACAGCTAACAAAGACTACAATCCATTCATTAGCTGCACGTAAACACTGTTAGCAACATAGCGCAAACATTAGCACTGACCTCCACCTCCTCATAGCTGCTGGGAAACCTGCGCTCCTCGAAGATGAGGACGTGATGTCGGATCCACTGCTGAAGGACAGTGACCAGCTGATAATACTCCTGCCAGCGCAGCTCCAGCTCCTGAAACACACACACACACCACGCTCTCTCAATTACACATCAACAATCCCAGCCTTGTCTGAAGGCAAAACAGGACTCAAAGCACCAAAATAGTGCATCCGGATGACTTTATTGATGGTCTGTGACACACATCATTTAGCTCATAACAGACGCTGATGGTGTGAGGGAGGAATCAAATCAAGAGTGTTTGGATGCTGTTGTGTGAGGCTGGACAGAAAGGATCCAGATCACACAAAGTTTATTACCACTTCAAGCAAACGGGAGGACTTCAGCGTGTAAGCATGGAGGCCAAAATCACTTTTTGAAAGGCAAAATGATTCACTATACTGGTGAATCCAGCCCTTGATTGGGTTGGGCCCCCATAGTTACTATTAAGAGTTATACCACCAAAACGGTTTGGGCCCATAGAATCGTCCTAACTTTCACCCCCTATCGGCGCCCGTGAATCCAGCTTGTGTAATCTATCTAATCAAATCCAACATTGGGTTAAAAAGTGTCATTAGATTCCAATTTATTTAACTTTGAGTGTGTCTATACATTTGACCCAATATTGGGTTATGCCAACATATTTTTGGTAGATTGTACAGTATTTATTTTGAAAGACAAAATGATTCACTATATTTGAACATGCAAATCACACTCTCGGAAATAAAGGGCCGTTCACACCACAGATGCTAACTTTACATTTAAATGTAACGATAACTATATTTGTGCACACCGTCTGTTTAATTCGTTCAATTTACCATCTGTGAAATATTAAATTATTTTTATCGGAGGCAACAAAAATTAGCACTGGATACCTGACTTACAAAAATAAATTAGCAAAATATTAAACGTATAGAAGTTGTGCAGAAAATTCATTGAACCCTTTATTTTCAAGCCAAGCTTATTCTGAAAACGTAGCCCCGCGGACGTTTCTGGAGACCGCAATTTACGTGGCCGGAGGTACATATGGCTGCATTTCATTTTTTCAAGCGAACGCTATGGGGCGGTGTGACGCCGCTCCTCTTCGCACTCGCAACCAGTGTGTCTGGTTAGCTCATCGTGTAGGTCGGCGGAGCAGAGACCTGGAGGGAAGCCGACCGCGTTGACTCTGGGGAAGAGCGGTTCCAGAAATCAGGTAAGACAAAAACGGGAATCCAAAAAATGAAGGGAACGAGTTCATAACAGGGCGAGGATGTGGTGAAATGCAAAAATGTCATCAAAATCAGACAAAGGCTTTTCTTTTTCTAGACGACTTTTGTAAATCGTTGCTTGGGTTTAGGGAAGGAGGAGGAGAAGGCTGGGTCGGCCAGAAACGTCCGTGGGGCTATTTTGAAAAATGAGCCTGGGTTGTTTATTTTTAAAAGCGAATGATTTAAGGTTTTAGAATATATTAATTATATCATTGGGAATAGAATATTATTAGAATACATTATTCATTTTAGGAACTTGTAAGTAGGGTGTAATCAGTTTGTAAACTGGATTTACATTCACATTGAATCACTTTTACTTTAAAACCAAACAGCTTCATGTTGTTTAAAATGATAAATTCACATCATAAAGCAAAATTAGCACCATGGAAACAAAGGAAATTAGTGGATTTTGCCTGTGGTGTCATAACCCAACATTGGGTCAAATGTATAAACACATCCAACATTTAATAATGATACTTTTTAACCCAATATTGAGTTTGATGAGATAGATTACACAAGCTGGATTCACTGGTCAGATGCGCTAGAAACAGCAAGCCAAGGACATTTGCTGGCTAAATGTAATGCAAAAAAATAAACATAAAAATAAAAATAAACAGATTGTTAACATTTGCTGATGTGGAAAAAAAGTTGCAAGCAAAATCCAATCATTTTCTTTGTTTCCATGGTGCTAATTTAGCTTTATCATGTGAATTAAATCATGTGAAAGCAATTTAACGTGAGTGTGAATCCAATGTAAACGAATGCATTTCTAACCTATTGTAACTAAACAAAAAATCATGAACATTTTGCTGAACAACAGAAAAAAGATCATGAGGTCTGAGCCGGAGCCACAGATGATGAGCATCTCGTCATTGCACATTGACACTGGACACTGATGGCATTTAGCAGCAGTTGTGGGAACGGGCCAGCACAGAAGGAAAACCTCATCCATGAAAACGCTCCATTAGTTTTATTAGATTTAACTCAACCGCATATTAACCAGACTATGTGCTGACTGCGGTCTGGAAGTGTCTTGTTAAGTGGAAATGATGTCATTTTTTTTAACGATGAGGGGAAAAACTCACATTGGTTTTGGCGCCGTCCTGGACATCTGGTACACGAGGCATGGCGTCGTAAAGAGACGATACATAGGTGATTATGGACTTCTCGTCAGGATGAGGCACATCCACATCTGCAATGAGAAGCAGAGATCAGTCAGCAGAATGAACATCTATGAATGTTTGTGAGTCATTTGTTGAAACAGACACTATTAATTTATTGTGACTGAAAAAATCTGATCAAATGTTAGAACTATTATGACGTGCATCTGAAACAAACAGCCTCTTGAACAAGAAAAAATAAATGTACAGAACTTAAACTTGTCCTTCGGGAACTGATTGGGGCATTTGATTGCTTTTGACTGCTAATTGCATGGAATGTTTTGAATTGATTAGGTGGGTACATTTCACTTTGATAGTCCCCTTTATACAATGGTAAATTTAAGTAACTTACATATCAACTAGCAGTCATATACAGCTGAAGTCAAAATAATTAGTAGATAACACGAGCTGGATTCACTGGTCAAATGCGCTAGAAATAGCATGCCAAGGACATCTGCTGGCTACAAAGGCTTCATGAAAAAAGGTAAATAAATAAATAAACTAAATATTAAACACTGATTGTGTTCATCTGCTGGTAATAATAGGACATTTAGATTTCATGATGGCTTTAAGACCAGTTTCAACACAAAAAATACATTTAGAATCACACACTGCTCATACTTTTTATATTTTTCAGGTATTTAAGATAATGGGATCCTAAACTCAATGAACCAACACATTTAATCAGGATTTAGCTTGATACTCAGTGTTAATATTGAATAACTTCTTGAAATTCATTATTACCCTCTGGGTCGAGCAGTCGTGTGACTCCCAGCTCTTTCTCCGCTACTGTAAACGCCTGCTCCAGGTTCTCCATGTTGGTCTGGCGATAAACCTTTGGCATGTCGATAAGCCTGGGTCTGAAGAAATAATGAAGAAAAAAAAATTAACACCAGTAGGTGGGCAAAAAGGTTAGAAACTGCTGGAATACACAACATATGAAATCCAATACCAAAAAAATGGTAACACTTTCCAATAAGGTTCCATTCGTTTAGGCTTGCATGAACTAATATTAACCAACAAGCAGTACATTTTTCAAGAATCTACACTCTAAAAAATAACTCAACATATCTGTTACCACTACATAGTTTAATACACTATTGCAACTTAAAAATTCTAAAATGCTGAATTAGATTAAAACTTTCAAGTAACCAGAATAACTTTATTAAGTTTTCAAAACAGGTAAATATTGATAATTACACCAATTTAAAAATGCGGCTAATTTAAAGGTAAACTTAGTCAGTTACTTCAAACCAATATTTAACTTGTAGCAAACCAACGGAATTGGGTTGATAACTCAATTTTTACACACTAATGGAGTTGTTTTGTATTTTTAAGTCCACACACTGATGTTTTTTGTTATTTTTTATACTGATAATATGGGACAAAACATGTTTTTGTTTTGTAAAAAAAGAAAACCTGGGGTTTAATGCAAATAAACAAAAATGTTGTTGTTAAATGTATTTCTTACCAGCATGAACAGTAAATTCGAAAACAAAACAAAAAATTCAACAATTTCAGCTACTTAATATATTTGAGCTTCTAAACTTGAAAACATGCATGTAATTAAGTACATAACACTGGATTTGTTTTCAATTTTATTTAAAAAAAACTTATTTTGAGTACTCGACTTAAAAATCTGAGTTTTTTGCTATGTGTAAATGCCTCTGATTGAAGAGGAAAAGATTTGGCTAACATAATAAAGTTTGTTGTCTGAACCTTATTTTGTTAGATGTTGTCGTAACTTGAATATATTAATGCAAACGGTTGCATCAATTTTTTTGGTTTTGTCTGAACAATATTTTTAGAGTGTATACTGTAAAAAATACTGGGTTCCTCACATATCTTCATGTTGTCCCAACACAAATTGATTAAGATAATTTAATTTTGAGTGGATTGAACATAAAAAAATTAAGTTGTCCCCAGAAAACCTCAATAATTGTATTGATACAGCTCATTTAAAATAAGTTTGATCAAGAAGCAAAAATCTTTTTTCGTGTATGTTAAATATGCTTTATGTATGAATTGAATCCCTCTATGTTTATTGCAAATATTCTGTTTCCCAATACATGAAACAAACGCTAATAACGTTGGATAATGCAGAATTTGCCAGTCTGTACTGTAATGTCAGTGTGTTGATATTGTATATTCTAAATGTTTTCAAAATTTTAAATGTATTCTAAATTGGCATCCATACATGTAACGTTTTTAGAAATGTCTGCATGGGCGTAATATGTATGCCACACCTATATGTGGCACTGTAAACAAACACAGACAGAGCTGCAGGATACACTCAAATCACGAAGAATGCAGTGAGCATGCGCGGGAAGTTCTTATTGTTTTAGCAGTGATAATAAACTTAGCATTGCCCGCAAAACAAACACATCTCTGTGATCCACCATTGTTGCTCATTGTGGTACTTGTTTCCGAAAGTTATCTACATGGCTAAACAATGGGTGATGTTTTGGGAAATTTTTTTCATGTTATCCAAAAAAATAATTTCAATGCACAGAAAATGTCAGTTGTCATAAAAATAAAAGTCTGAAATGTACAACAAAATTTATCCTAAGTAACATTTTTCAGATTTGCAAACAAGTAGACAGCGCCCTCTAGTGAATTTGTCATCTTAAACAAAATGGCCACCGATATCGCTAATAACAAGGGTGTACGAGTCTACATAGAGCACATTGATTTATAAGAAATCAACTATTTGTTCACATTAGCTCAGGTCTATAAAATGATATATATATACTAAATACACATGAGTTATAATTATATATTTACAAACTATAAATTTGTCAGTATTACTGAAAAGAAAGCCATTTTGGTTGACTGCATTCGGCCTATTTGAGTATTGCAAGATTATATAAGTTCCATCTTAGTTCAGAGTGCAGGTAAAGTGACACCTGCTCCATAAATCCAGAATAACATCTGTCTCCCGAGGGATAAAGCCATAACTCACATGCCTTGAATGCCCAGCGATGGAAGCAGCTCCAAACAAGAGCCAACAAATTCTACACACATTTACACTAGGTCAGAACATTAGGTCAGAATCTGCCAGGGCTTGACTGTATATATATTATACGACCTAAAATGATTCCTACCATTGTCAGCAGAGATGCAGACAAATATTCAGTCGGTGGTCAGAGATCAGATCTAGCTGAGTGTTCAGAAGAAACCTTTTCTAGTACATTAGGTGTTTGTATTTGCGTATAGGCTAAACATGAAGTAAAATTGAACTATGGTGTGTATTTTAATAGACACATATGCGCAAATATACAGTAGACAGTAAGTGTGATCTTTTATGATCATCCATTTATTGGTTTAGGAATGCAAACTTGTCTAGGATCTGCAAAACTCAACGTTTTATATCAAAAACAGGCTGCCTTTGGTAATCATTTGTAGAATAAACCCATGATATGTTACTGTACGTCAGAATACAGTCATTATCTATAATTCTAAAAACACTGAAAATAAGTTTGATTAATATATGAGATGCGATTGAATTAAATATATGAATTTAGTTCACTGAGGCATCTGATTCCACCAATTATGACATGTTTCTGGATTAACATCTATGTTGATCCTGGAACAACATTCCAATCAGCCAATCAGAATGAAGGGATCCGTTTAGGTTTAGGCTTAGGGTTAGGCTTATGCACTTCTACATGATTGTTATCAAACTGTTAGTCTCTGCTGATTTTGGAATAATTTACAGTTATGGTTGGGTTTAGGGGTAGTGAATAGGAATGGATTACATTTTTCGACAAAATTATGTTCCAGGATCAACATAAATGTTAATTCAGGATCTCATCGTGCTTGGCAACATGATGTGCGAGGCATGCATATAGTAAGTATTACACAAACTACTGAAAAAAGACCCCCACCGCAGAGTAAATAGCTACATTTCCATCCAAAAATGCGAATATAGCATAAAATATGTGCAAATAAGGCAAAGTTTCAATCCACTAAATTAAAGAAAACTATATTGTCACTTTCTGATAAACCGCTGCCAAATATCGAAAAGAAAAACACAATTTGCTGCGGTAGGAGAAGACTTCAGAAGACGAAATGCAATGAACATAATGCGGTGGCTTTTGAAGGTGTGGGATGCTCTTTGGGATCGCAGATGCTGTTCTGGAGGTAATAATAATAATAATAATAATAATAATAATAATAATGAAACGGGGCGACGCATTGGCACAGTAGGTAGTGCTGTCGCCTTACAGCAAGAAGGTAGCTGGTTCAAGCCTTGGCTGGGTCAGTTGGCATTTCTGTGTGGAGTTTGCATGTTCTCCCTGCGTTTGTGTGGGTTTCCTCTGTGTGCTCCGGTTTCCCCCACAGTCCAAAGATATGCTGTTCAGGTGAATTGGGTAGGCTAAATTGTCTGTAGTGTATGAGTCTGTATGAGTGTGAATGAGTGTGTATGAATGTTTCCCAGAGATGGGTTGCAGCTGGAAGGGCATACGTTGCGTAAAAACATATGCTGGATAAGTTGACGGTTCATTCCGCTGTGGCGATCCCAGATTAATAAAGGGACTAAGCCAACAAGAAAATGAATGAATAAATGAATAATACTGAACCACTGTGATTACAGACTTTAGCTGAGGGATTTTAGAATGCACAAAAGAGCATTTCAGATGTTTTTCAATGTGCTCGCTTCGCTGGTTTGTCCAGTAATGCTGTCCATCACACCCCTTTCTATCACCACATGATCTTTTAAAACAAAATCACATGACTTAATTTATTGCGCATACTGGAATTTATTCAGTAAAGGTAAAAAGTGAAGTAAAAAAAGGAAAAGGTTTATCCTACTCTGTTTTACGAAATACGTTTTGAAGTGCATCTTGGTGTTTCCATCAAAGCATCTAAATGTAAACATAGCTAATGCCTAATTTGCATTCTGTCTAGCAAGAGAGTTTAAAAATAAAGCCAGCACCCGGTCATCATGGTATAGTATTCTCCATTGTGATTTGCCATCGTGCTCAGATCCTCCATCCTGAAGCCTCTGTGGATCTCTGAGCCCCAGTCTGCCCCGTATCCCATCTGCGAGTGAGTGTCTGGACTGTGGGAGCCGTGGCCAGAATCCAGCGAGCTCTCTGAGGGAATCTCCTCACAAAACATCACCACGCGATCCTCCAGATCACTCGCTGAAGCCACAGTGCTGCTGGAGCCCGTCCGGCGCTTCTTAAACGACAGACGTCGCTTCATGTTCAGCAACATGATGTCCCGATGTTCTCACAGAGTAATCCGATATAAAAAAATTAAATAAAAGTCTCCAGATATCAGAATCTCCTCTTAACATCCATTTGAAGCGAGTTCTTGTCAGAGTAAATGGTTTGTGAATGCAGGCAGATGTGACGACGGATCCTCTAGGTGTATCTGGCTGACAAAAGCAGGGTCAGTGGGATGTACCCAAGCTCTGCAGGTACACGTCCATGTTTTAGACGCCCTACGGGAAAGCCTGGCTCATCTGCAGCCACACCTTGTGCTTTTAATCTTTTCAGCTCTCAGCTGTACTACACTTATTGTGCTCTGCTTTCAGAACTACTGTTGTTTTCAGACTCTTCCTGCTGTCTTTTTGTTCTTGCGTCAATAACAGTGACACACCCTCTATATAGAAAACTCATTCATTTGATCTGGGTGGCATTTTAAGACTGTTGTTTTTCATTTGCAAAATACTGTATCGTTCATTTCAGTGCATGCTATGAAGATTACATTTCTCAGGATATTTAAGTGGTACAAATATCTTTAAATCTAAAGTAAAATAAATTGCCTGTCAGGGTTCTGCCACTCTGGTCTTGTAAATTCTTGTTTTGGTGGCAGAGCTCTGACACTACCCATGTCTGGTCCTGTTTCTGTCTCTGTGTGCGCGCGCGCCGTCGTGGGTGTACGCGGAGTGTGCGCGCTGCCGCTTGATGTGGCTCTTGTACTAGTGTTTGTGTTTGTTCTGTCAGCATCGCGCTGCTTTATTCTCGGCGCCTACGTCTAGTTGGTTTCAGTTGGTTGGCACTGAGATGAAGCATGCGCGTTGCTTATGTGTGAGCGCACGGTAAGGTGTTTATCTATTGTGTGCTCGTGTCTTGCGTCTCTTGTCAAAGCACGTGGCTTGGTGTTCACATTGTGGTCACGTGCTTTTGTCGTGTGCTTCAGTGTTGTGTTTTTTGTCATGAACATGCGGTTAATGAGTTCTCTCATTGGCTGCATGTTCTTGTCCTGTTATGTGAGCGCATGGCTTGTGTTGTCTCTCTGTGTCATGCGCTCTCCCGTCTATTGTCTTGTCCCACCCTCCTTGTTAACCCATTATTAGTTAATTGTGTTCACCTGTTTGTGTGTTAATTTTCTACAGTTATAAACCCCTCACATTTGCTGTCCTGTGCCAGTTCGTCATCACATGTCGTTGTATGAAGTCTTGTCCTGTTATGTTTCCAGTCCTCAGCCTTGTCAACCTGCCCAGTCCTGTTTGTATGTGTATGTATTTGTTTTGTTAATGTTTTCCCCCTCGGGGTAGTTTATTTTGCATTTTATTTTAATTTAATAAATTCCCCATTTTCCTGCACTTGAGTCCTCGCTCCTTTTTACCTATTTCCCCTCACCAACCCTGACATTGCCAGTCAGGTAAGTAATTAAAGGGTCACGAAACACCAGAACACAGTCATATAAGGGTCCCATGTTACTAAAAATGCTATAAGGACACTTATTTTTCACTAAAAAGTGAAAATTGGTTGTTTTTGAGTTATTTTGAGCAAATTCGTTCTTCTAGTTTGAAAAGAAATTTTGAAGCTGTGTCACGGCGATTAGAACCTTGTGTAAATTTCAGCGTGGAGATTGGATGTCTGTCCTGGCGGGTACAACATGACGTCATTGAGTTTTCAGCATTAATTCATAAGAAAAACTTGATTCGAACCAATCAGCATGCTCTATTGTGAATGAGTGCAACTTCATTAATATGCATGATATAGCTTCGAAGACTACAAGTGTTCAGAGACATAATTAAAACAAGTGGAAGAAGAATTGTTCAGAGACATGGGTCACTGGGATTCCCTTTTAAATGTGCCAAAACAAAATTTTTGGTTCCATATCTTGCAATGAGAGCACATCTCGCGTGTGGATCAAAGCAGTTGGATTACAGTGGTCTGCTAACATGCAACAAAAATATGTTTGTAAGGAACATTTTTTATCCGAGAGCCTTTCGAATCTGCAAATGGTGAAATTTGCCACTGATCTCCTTTATAAAAAAGGATGCGGTTCCAGTTGGGGTTGATGGCCCTGTCTACACGGATTTGGTAAACGAGCGATCAATGATCGTTGTTTATGTTAAGTGGCAAAGTTAGTCAGTATCATCAGCAGTAGTCTCTCAGTTTTTGACTAAACATCCGAATAGTTTTTATAAAATAGTCTAATGCCCGAAGGTTTGATGAGGAGGCACTTACTCGTGTTTGTGTATGATGGCGTTAAAGAGTTTTCCGTCTCTCCAGCTGGTGGTGAAGTTATCGCAGCGGATACCGTGATATCCATCCACCATCCGCTGGGACCAGAAGAGCAGCTTCTCCTTGGCTGACATGTCATCTGACTGACCGTTCACCTGGATATCTGAAATCTACCAGCCCACAAACATGAGCCTTGTGCATTAAGAACATGCTGTAGCAGTAATGGTGTTGATCGGATGCAAATTAAAGGTGCCATAGAATGAAAAAAACATATATAGCTAAACATAAGAGTTCAGTACATTGAAGTACAAGTTGAGCAAAAGAAAACAAAAATATGTGAATCAGAACAAAACTAAGACTGTGATGTCATACTTGGGGTTGCTATAATAGCAACATTTGATTGGCTACTAAATATGAAAGCTGATTATGTATGAGGGACTCTTATTTTGAAAATAAGAGATGCGTTAGCTCTGGGATAAGGTAATGGTGTGGAGAACTTCATTTCATTACAGTTTGTCGGAATACAGAATAGAAAAAAGATGGATTATACATTTAAGCAGCCCCTGCAGCTCATTAATATTCATGATCTTTCCAAATAAGGTAAAGACAGAGCTTAAATCTAAAATCCTAGGATTGTAAATGGACATGTTTCTGAATAATTTTTGCATGTACCTAAGCCAATTTCTATGTAGATTTACTCCTTTCAACAGTTGAAACAATACATTCTATGGCATCTTTAATAAATAATCAAAGTGATTGATTTCACGCACAAATCTCAGTCATGCACCACAACACGAATTCAGCCCCTCTGAATACCATTGACCTCTTAAGAACCTTCTGAGACCTGTTATCTCGAAAACCACAAAAATAAACAGATTTAAAGAAAAATCCAATGCAGTCAGGATCTGTATGTATCTTAGTAAACACCAGTATCTGCCACAAAAAACTATGAGATCTCAAACTGAGCAATTTAAAATTTAAAGTTTACTAGATATACAACAACAAATGAACTACAATATATTTAATAAAATCTTAATTAAATAGGATATTTGTTTGATATACTGGCAAAATTAAGATTCAATGAATCAGTTCCATCTGAATGAATAGATTCACTAAAATAAATGTTAGAGTGTTTGAATGATTCTTCTTAAAACCACAATGTAAATGCGGTACTAAATGTTGCAGAATGTTTACATTCCAGAAACACAAACATTATTTTTGGCTGCTATTTTGACTAAATATGACTGACCAGATGCCCTGAACTTATACCCAGGATCCTTGAGATTCATGTGGCCCAACAATTTATAAACACATTGACATGTCCCACATCTAAAGCAACAATATATTTGGGTCAAAGACAAGATTCCCTTATTTGTGTCAGAATCAAATTTACAAAAGAAATTTTTTAAGCGTGGAAAGCATTTTTAATGCCAATAAATGGCCATTTTGAAAATAAGAAATTCATTAGCTCTGGGATAAGTTAATGGCGTGGAACATTTTATCTCATTATAAAATTATACGTTTAATCACCCCCTGCAGCTGATTAATATTCATGAACCTTCCAAATAAGGTAAATACAGAGACTTTCATTCTAGGGGCAAATCCTAGAGTTGTAAATAGACATTTATTTACACATGGAAAGCATTGTAAATTCAAATAAAGGGCCACCAATTTTCCTAGTGAGAGTACAACAATGACAAAAATAGTTCCTCAAGCTTCCTTAAGTTTAACAAAGCTGATTATATGTATGTGGAACTCTTATTTTGAAAATAAGAGATGCGTCAGCTTCGGAATAAGTTTATGGCATGGAGCATTTCATCTCATTACAGTTTGTCGGAATACAAAATATGAATGTAGATGGGTTATGCATTTAATCACCCCCTGCAGCTCATTAATATTCATGACCCTTCCAAATAAGGTAAATACAGAGACTTTCATTTGAGGAGCAAATCATAGGATTGTAAATGGAAATGTTTTAGGCATGGAAAGCATTTTAAATGCAAATAAAGGGCCACAAATTTTCCTAGTGAGACTACAACAATGTCAAAACCAAGCCTCCTTACATTTAACTATTTTCTATGTATGTGGGACTCTTATTTTGGAAATAGGAGATGCGTCAACTTTGGGATAAGTTAATGGCATGGAGCATTTCATCTCATTACAGTTTTTTGAAATACAAAATATGAATAAAGATAAATTATGCATTTAATCACCCCCTGCAGCTCATTAATATTCATGACCCTTCCAAATAAGGTAAATACAGAGACTTTCATTCGAGGAGCAAATCATAGGGTTGTAAATGGAAATGTTTTAGGCATGGAAAGCATTTTAAATGCAAATAAAGGGCCACAAATTTTCCTAGTTAGACTACAACAATGTCAAAACCAAGCCTCCTAACATTTAACTATTTTCTATGTATGTGGGACTGTTATTATGAAAATATGGGATGCGTTAGCTTTGGAATTAATATTTCTACATTCATATTTAACAATTTCCGCAAATAAAAGAAATCTAAATATGAGTGACATAACGTTGCCAAATTATTCAATATAACGCACGTCTGTAATCTGTACTCAATAAATGATTTATGTATATTTCTTATTAAAATAACATTACTATGTCATTTACAGATTCTTTTGGACAAATAAACACAGTGTGATTTCAGCTGTTTTGTGTCATCACAAAAACAGAAGATTGCAGAAGGACATTAATCTTCAAGAAACGATCTGGCACCATATTAAACTCTATCTTTTCAGTCTTTAAAGACTCTTTCATTTCCTGAGATCGTGGACATCTTTTATACTAAACACATCCACCAAAACCTTTCTGGTCCTACAAACATTTTTCATCCATCTGAGGAAAGTGACTGACCCGATAAGCGTAACGGGCTGAATTAGTGTGTATCTCCCATTGTTTTTAATTGTGTGAGGTGAAATGAATCAGAACTGAGGCTGTAATTACACACATTGAACAGCAGATTCACTTCATTTAGATCTGAAAAACAGCCTGGATATTAGATTATGGAATTAGATTACATTGGAGACCTCATGGCGCCAAAAGCCTGAGCTGATTTACCTAGAGACTCCTTCATTTTTGCATACTCAGATTATTATTGTTGAGTGGGCCTGATTAAAGGACATTATTAAACAAGACAAACTTTAATTTCATGAGGCAGATACTGGTATGAAAGTGAAAATGATTGACCGTCTACTGTTTGATTGGAAGATTTAAAATCAGGATGACCCAGAGAGACCCCAGCGATTGACCCAGATTGAAGCGATTGACCCAGACTGACTGAAGTGATTGACCCAGACTGATTCGGAGCCCAGAAGGAAGCAGGAGGAGGTGAATGGTAAAGGGAACTCAACACTGACAGAATAGGAGACCTGGAAGTGGAGGATGATGGTCCAGATCAGACCCAGGGTCAGCTTTGGGTTTCCGTCAGCGATGTCGTCATTCCTGATGTTTACCAGCTTGACCTGTGATTGGCAGAGAAGATCAACAATTCAATTATTATATATTGTGAGTTAAAGTTTGATCTGAGAGACTGCCCTACAAATGGGGTATATGCACACAAACTTTTAAATTCAGTCAGCAAGCTCCAGGATTCCGGTTAATTGTCATCCCATACAAACCGCCACGTTTAAAATGCGATTTCTTTAAAAAACAGAAATATTCACTGCCTGGCTGAGATCCGATATAAAGTGATTATCAGACCAAATAAGAAGCACTGCATTCAATTATATATTTTTTTAAATTTAAATGTCTTTAAAATATGGAAATTAGTATATAGGATCAGTAGTATGGTGTATATATGCATGCTTGCCATGATGACAGCACATAATAATCTACTAGACATTTTTTCAAGACACTTCTATACAGCTTAAGGTGACATTTAAAGGCTTAATTAGGTTAATTAGACAAGTTATTGTATAACGATGGTTTGTTTTGCAGATTATTGAAAAAAATATATAGCTTGAAGAGGCTAATAATTTTGTCCTTAAAGTGTTTTTTAGAAAATTAAAATGCTTTTATTCTAGCTGAAATAAAACAAATTTAGACTTTCTCTAGTAGAGAAAATATTGAAAAATATATTTATTTATAATATAATGTACACTGAAAAAAGTGTTGCATGCAGAACTGTTGCAAACAATTTGTTTGTGTTGAATTTAAACAAACAAATTAAGTTTAGTAATGTTCAACTTAATTTGTTTGTTTAAATTCAGCCCAAATAAATTGTTTACAACCTCTTAACGTAAAGAAATTGAGTAAATCCAAGGAATCATCTTTGAGTAATTTTTTTCAGTTTATTATTAATCTCTCACTCTTCGACTGTACAGTAATGACATTATGTAAATAATTATATTGATTATGAAATTATATGATATTTAAAGACAAAAACAGCCAAAACAATCATGAAATGGCCTCCACAGACTCCAGACCTTAATTTAGCATTATAGAGGCAGGATGAGAATGCCTGGACAGAGCAAAAAAAATTAACTTGGGTCTGGTATATGGATTTATACTAAATACTGTCTTTTGCTAGCTAGCCATTATATTCTGAAAACAGTGGCTTGGTTTTCTCAATTTTGTGTACATATTACTTGTCTATCTGTTCATATCTTAATGCAGAGACCGCTGGAATGTCATTAAAACTTTGCAAACAATACTATATATATATATATATATATATATATATATATATATATATATATATATATATATATATATATATATATATATATATATGTATATGTGTGTGTGTGTGTGTGTGTGTGTGTGTGTGTGTGTGTGTGTGTGTGTGTGTGTGTGTGTGTGTATATATATATATATATATATATAGTAGAAGTCAGAATTATTAACCCCCTATAAATTTTTTTTTCTTTTTTAAATATTTTCTAAATGATGTTTAAGAGCGCAAGGAAATTTTCACATTAAGTGTGATAATATTTTGTCTTCAGGAGAAAGTCTTATTTGTTTTATTTCGGCCAGAATAAAAGCAGCTTTTAATTTTTTAAAACCCATTTTAGGGACAATATTATTAGCGCCTTTTAGCAAATTTTTTTCCCGATAGTCTACAGAACAAACCATCATTATACAACATTAATTTTTACAAATATGTTGAGAAATTACCCTTTAATTAAAAATAAAATGGTAAATGTAGTAAGATTTTAAAACATGGTAACAATCAAAACTTTTAAACTGTCTTAAGATTCACTCATTAATTAGAAGTTACTGATTAATTGATTGACTGTAATTATATACAGTATATGCTGTATATGTTTCAGTTATGACTTCTTCTTTGTTCTTAGTGTCCAAATAGACCAAGAATGTGCAGAAAGTGTAGAGGTTGTGAATGGATTCTGTGTTTAAATACAGTGGTGTGTCTTTGTCATGATGTTCCAAACCTGTATAATTTACCTCCTTTTGACCTTCCAAGATGCAAAGTAAATGCTTTAAGATTTGAAACAGATTGACTACTAATAGTATGTATTTCTTTTTATAATGTTTTGATGATCAGTTTCTTGGGGAGCGAAATGTATTCCCAGAAAACATAAGGAGTCTCAGCATTCTGCTACACATCCTTAGATGATAAAAATACAGGTTTGGAAACAAAAGAGTCTGAGTAAATGAGTGCAAAAGTTTCATTTGGAAAGGTCTCGTACCTGCCGGTGTCTGAGGAAATCCAGTGCTATCTGCACATTCTGCAGTTTGTGGAATCGCATGCGTCCTCTCTCACGAGGCTGAGGAGACAAACACACAGAGCTTTACACACACAACACACTGATGAGACTGAGCTGCGTCCTCCAGAACCAAGAGGAGGCAGAATGGAGGAATGAAAGTGTGGAGAACAACACAGGCTCATTGAAAATACATGCTTCAGCCTACATTTGTGTGAAAACGCAAAAACACACTTCATTGAAACACTAAATGAACACTAGGGGGCAGTATGACGACAACCACTTTTGTTCCTTTTCACACTAATGATACTTACAGGGACGTATTATTGATGAATCCGGAATTATTTTTTGTGCAGTAAACACCAAATAAACACCACAAAACTTAAGCGCTGTCTGTGATTAGTAGTGAATATGTTTGTGTCACTTATCGATTTCCATATGGACACTTTTCTGGCGTGCTCAGTTTTCTCATAGCTCACTTTGTACGCTGTTGTGCTTCAGAGCGCTCGGGTTAGAGTCTGGTGAAGCACACGTCCACAAAAGAGAGAAAAGCAATGTAAAATCAAGGTAAATCTGTGGTGGCAGTGCACTTTTCTTTTACGTCTGGTTGTGAAAACACTATTGGTTGGGTTTTGGGAAGGGTTTAGCTTAGTGGTTCGCTAGCTTATCTGTACGACAAGCCCCTGCCTCCGATGACCATGTAGACAGCGGCCTCTAGTGGATTTCTCATCTGAAACGTCCAATGAAACATACCTAGAGCGATGTATTTTACGAGCGTATTTTGAGGCGCGTATTTGCAGTGAGCCTTCCACTTAACATTTACAATGCAAACACATCATATTTTACAAATACATTAAAAACTCCATGAAATCAGAACCGAGTAAGTTCTTAAATAAATAACCAAGATCTGCATTACTTAGATATAACCCACCACAACTTGCAGTTTCAGAAGTAAAAACAGAAAATGCAAGCCATTCTGTGGGGTCTTTAAGATTGTAAGACAGAAATGATGCTGTTGTGGCTTCAAGGATGTGTGATAAATTATTGTGAATGAATGTATTGTTGAAAACAACTTTGCTATATAAATCAAAATTCTGACTAAATCTGTCCACATGGCGACGGTCAAAACCGATGCAGTTTTCGATGCAGTTTGGGCTGTTTGTCCACACGAAAATGTAGGGTACAGGGTGAAGATTTTCCAAAACTCTAGGTACAGTGTGGTCGTGTGGACAATACAACCAGAATTTTCATTTCATGACATTAACATGTTTACTGTTTTCTTCTTTCTGATTGGCCAGCATGGCTGGGTTCACAGCAAATGTGGACGCAATTGAGTTTGCAGTAAATGTGTTGCGAATCCTGCATCGTTCGCATGACGGGATGGTAATCCACCTCTGTTCTCACATTTGCATTGACTTGTATGCAATGTACTTGCGCAAATACTCGGTGTGAACCTAGCATAAAAGGCTTTTATCGCCACCTGTTGGTTTGGATGGATGGCTCAATTTTGAGGTGCATTTTTGCGTTTTTATGTGGAGATTTTTCTTTTTAATCTGTTTATCTGTTTGCATGTGGTTAACTAACTAACTATTGAACTAATCAAACTAATTTGGCATGCATTATAAATTCTGTATGTGTTGTTTTGTTTGTGCATACATTTCTCCATAATAAATATACATTTTATTTAACAGCCAAGGTTACAGGAGATTTCATTTGCATTATCTTTCACACACCCAAACTATGAGGTTCAGATAGATGATGTTATAAAAAGAAATAGTGTCAGCCATGCGCAAGCCGCCAGAATCAAGACCCCGATATACTACAGGTCAAAGTGAAGAGTGAACTGGTCATTCAAAAGCAAAAGCAGACAAAACGAAAAGGAGCCTGTTATTATTTACATTCAAGAAATGTTTAGTCTGAATAGTAAACTGCCATTGGTTGATAACGTACGACAAGAAAAATAGAGCTGATGTATTATAGCAATTGAAGTTTAATCATAATTAAGATGAAACTGACACTTGATTACCATGTTTAGTCATGTAAAGCTGCTATCGCTACAGCAAGTTTGGGCAAATAAGCTCAAATACACTGCAAAAAGGTTCCGTATTTCATGATATACAGTTTTTTTGTCTGTTGATTTTCGGTTGTCAATTGTATTATGGGATGTTGTTCCCTGCTCTGTCGACTTTTGATGATGAAAATTTAACTGTGTGTTTTATCAAAGTGACTATCACTACAGTTTTAGTGATTTGAAATAATATAATGCATTATAAATAATATAAAGAGAATTAAGTCTGTAAAATAACAGGAAAAGCACTGGCAGTTTATTACCAGGTTTTTACAGCACCAAACCAGACAATAAATCACTTTAAACAATTAAAAAAATGTCAATAAAAGTCACTTTTTAAAGATTTTCAGCATCAAATGTTGTTTGAGAAAAGATCAAGGCCCCGTAATGCAATTCAAAAGCATATATAAATAATAATAATAAGAAATAAATCATCAGTGTTAATCTGATGTGTTGATTCTTGCAGAAAAATAGAACATACGATGCAGACCAAATGTAAACAATGTATGCAATCTACTTCGATTTACTGCAATGTTGCAATCTAATAGGTCGTGCTGCGACATTTCAAACTTCTACTGGTCATAAACAAAACTTTCATCTTTCATCTCAAAAGGAAAAACTATTTAGCACACACTTGTGAATGTGAATGAATACGGGATGAAGGAAGTCAATGGAATCAGAGTCTTAAGTAATGTAAATAACAAAAAATAAATTTGCAGTAAGTATATCGGGGACTTCAATGTAAATAAAACAGGTCTACTTTATATAAAGTTTTTAGATATTTGGATACACTTACAGATGAAGTCAGAATTATTAGACGCCCTGCTAATTTTTTCCCCAATTTCTGTTTAACGTTTTTTTCAGCACATTTCTAAACATAATAGTTTTAATAACTCATCTCTAATAACTGATTTATTTTATCTTTGCCATGATGACAGTAAATAATAGTTGACTAGATATTTTTTCAAGACACTTCTATACAGCTTAAAGTGACATTTAAAGGCTTAATTCGGATAATTAGGTTGACTAGGTAGATAATTTATGCAAGTCATTGTATAACGTTGGTTTGTTTTGTAAACTATCTAAAAATAGCTTAAGTTGGCTAATAATTTTGACCTTAATTTTATTTTATTTTTTTTAATAAAAGCTGGTTTTATTCTAGCCGAAATAAAACAATTAAGACGTTCTCCAGAAGAAAAAATATTATTGGAGATACTGTGAAAAACTCCTGAATCTGTTCAGCATCATTTGGAAAATATTTATAGAAGAAGAAAAAACTCAAAGGGGGGCGAATAATTCTGACTTTAACTGTATACAATATTTCATACACACTTATATTTCACACTGCAAAAATAAATGCAGGGTTCCAAACAATTCCTTCATGTTGTCCTAACAATTAAGTTAACTTAACAAATTTAAGTGGAATGAATATTAAAACAATTAAGTTGACTTCAAACAAAATCTCAAGACTAGTTGTTTCAGCTCATTTTAAATAAGTAGTATCAAGCATATAACTTTTTGAGAGTAACCTTGAAACAAACATCAGCCTGAAATCAACAACTTGGACTCTAATACGAACAGCAAGCAGATGAATGCAAGACTACACTGTAAAAAATATCAGTATTTTGTGACTTGCTTTCAGTTTATTTACAGTTGTGAATTGCATTATGGGATGTTGATCTCAGCTCTTTGATGTTGAAAATTCAACTCAGCAGTTTAACAAAGTGACTTTTATTGACATTTTAGTAGTTAGAGATAACATAAGTCTGTAAAAAGAACAAAAAATGTACTGGCAGGGTTTTTGTAGTGTAATATACAACATCAACCCAGACAATATATCACTTTAAACCATTATAAATATTCAGAAAAGTCACTTTTTCAGAACCTTCCAAGGTTAAAAGTTGCTGGAAGAAAGATCAAGCTCCAATAATACAATTCAAAGCAGAAATAAAATTGGGAAACATCAAAACATGAATCACAAAATACGGGAAACTGCTAATATATGGATATTTTTTAACAGTGTACAAGACGACTGGCGGACGTGTGAGCATGCGCAGGTCTGCCACAGTGAGTGACCCATGCCAATGAAGCGTCCGCATCAATCACTCACCAACCGCACGCTCCGCACAACGTCCCGCTCCCTCGGCTTCAGCCAGAAACAGAAGAGCAAACAGAGAAATCAGCAGAGAGATGGAGAGTCAGAGGAGATGGAGAGAGCAGAGAAACAGCCCCAGAGAGAAGCTCATGACCAGTGTTGGGTAACTTACTTAAAAGAAAATACTATTACACCGAGTTTCCGTATTTTGTGACTTACATGTGTTTTCCGTTTATTTACGGTTGTGAATTGCATTATGGGAGTTTGATCTCTAATCTGTCGACTTTTGATAATACATTTAAATAAAAAATTAAATTTGTTAAAACTACAGAAACTAAATTAAATATGTCTTTATGTTTCTCTTTTACTGATTTTTCCTGTTTATTAAGATTTTATATCATACAATCTAATAAATGCTGAGTTATTTAAACGCAAATTGGGTAAACTTTGCATTAGTTCATATTACATCCAGAATTGACTTGAAATTTTAGCATTTTAGAGTGTATTTCTTCCCAACATGTTCATTTGGGGGCAGCATGGTGGCTCAGTGGTTAGCACTGTCGCCTCATAGCCCTGGCTGGGTCAGTTGTCCTTTCTGTGTGGAGTTTGCATGTTCTCCCAGTGTTGGTGTGGGTTTCATCCAGGTGCTTCGGTTTCCCCCACAGTCCAAATACATGTGGTACAGGTGAATTGGATGAACTAAATTGGCCGTAGCGTATGAGTGTGAATGTGAAAGTGTACGGGTGTTTCCCAGTACTGGGTTGTAGCTGGAAGGACATCCGCTGCATAAAACATATGCTAGATAAGTTGGCGGTTCATTCCGCTGTGGCGACCTCTAATAAATAAAGGGACTGAGCCGAAGGAACTGTGTTCTGTGAGTTTTGCTTAGATTAGTTCCAGTTTTGGCTTTGATCTAGATTATTCTAATGCATATACATAACTATATAATTATATAACTTCTCTTTATTTAGTATATTATAAGTAGCTGTAATTAAATGATCAAAAACAATCTTGTTGCAGTGGAAGTCTCCTCAACCCCCATCCCATACCCAGTGGATTAAAGATGCCTTATTTTTTGTTAAATTAGAAAAAATTAAACATAGTCTTCAAGGTTCAGTGGTCAAATTTTCTAATATTTGGTTGCCTTTTTTGGAACATGTTAAAACTCTGAGACTTGAGGCAATTACTGTGGAGTAAATGGTTGCCATTCTTGCATTTTTGTTTTGATCTGTGCTTCCAGTTGAGTATTAGTGCTGCTGACATAGCACAAACATACAACTTTTTCTTGACATAAAACCACAAGTTAAGAATGTGCCACCCCCCAGCCTATTTAGTTTAATACATTTTCCCTTTTTTTCTCGCTTTTTTAAAAAAAATTCTTTTCTATTTTTTTTCTGTTTGTTTATTTTTATTTTATTTTATTATTACTGTTTATTTTACTTAATACACCATGCTGTCAACCTCAACGTCTCGTACAGACCTGTTTATATGCTCAACTTGAAAATTGATTTATGCACATCATATAGTGTTTATGCATGTCATATACTGTGTGTCGCACAATATGAGGGTTATAGTGTGGTTTATTTATTTATTTATTTTTTTATCAATGTTGTACTGTTATATATATATTTTTTTCTGTTTGTACTGTTATTGTCTCTTTTTACTTTGTTTGTTAACTGTCAAAAAAATCTAATAAACAAATCTTAAAAAAAAAAAAATGATCAAAAACTTTTGAGTGAACCCTAACTTTACTTTTATACTCTAATTAAAACTAATTACAGTAAGTAACTCCACCCAACGCTGATCATGTCTCAGTTACAGCCAAGAAACCAAGCAGTTTGATGGGGTTATGTCAGGAATTAGGCTTGGAATATCTGAACCCAGTGCTTTGGGTGCGATTCAACAAAACGCTTTTCTAATTTGAAGACATACTCCAGGGCAGGTTTGGATTTGTCTGAAGGCTGGAGGTTTTGACGTGGGATTAGAGAGATCATTTGAGTTTGATAGTTAGTTTACACTCACCAGCGTCTCTCCAGAGAGGACCTCCAGGAGGGAGATCAGGTTATGTCCATCTCGGAGATCTTCGTACAGGTCATTCACGTGACGCTGAGTCTGAGGATGGAGAAAAAGCAGACGTTAGTCCATGAGTTTCATAATAAAAGTCCCTGCCAAAGAAATGTCAGTTTTTTTTTTTTTTTGGTGCCAAACCTGATTCTTAAAATCTGATTGGCCAATCAAAGCACTGCAACTACAAAAAATAACTTTGCTCTGAGTATATCATTTACTCAGCTTTCACTTGTATAAAAACCTATTTGACTTTCTATCTTACATTAAACGGAAAAGGAGATATTTTGAAGAATGCTGGAAACCAGTAACCATTGACTTGCATAGGAAAAACCAATACTAAGGAAATCAATGGTTACAGGTTTTCAGCATTCTTCAAAATATCTTCTTTTGTGTTCAACACAAGAAAAAAAAACTCATAACCATTTCAAAGGTAAATAAAACAGGATTAATATAATGTTACAGTATTTTTGACACTGTAAATCCAAAATAAAATTAGAAAAAGATGCTTAATTAAAACTTTCTATCTTGTTTGTTTACAATCAAACATTTAAACATTTTTCTTTGAAAACACTTGATCTGACAGGAGTCACAAGATCTCTTTCTAGAAAATCATGATGCTGCATGAAGATGAAACATATATATTAGTGCTGTCAATTGATTAAAAAATTAACTAATTGCACATTTTTTTTATTAATTGTGATTAATCACATTTAAAAGACTGAAATTTTTAATTTTGGCTATTCAAATGTAAAATTAATGCAAACGCAAGACAAAAACTATTTAATTTCAAAATATAATTGTCTATTAGAATTTTTGTTTAACTTGTACCACAGATTTCTTCATGTAAACAACACACCCACAATAAACCATCAAGATCCTGCAAGATCAGCTGTGTCTTTACTGAATGAGCACTGTGCTATGTCCAACAGATCGCACTATTATGTTTTTCTCATTCTTTTATGACCTGTTTTAACATTAGTATTTGTTTTAAACAGGTTTTTAAAATATTTTTTATTATTTGTTTTTATTTTCTCATACTTGTCTCTTTTATTCCTGTTTATGTAAAGCACTTTGAATTGCCACTGTGTATGAAATGTGCTATATAAATTAACTTGCCTTGATCAAGGAATGCAATACCTAGTTCAACCACTGGGTGTCAAACTTATATAGGGCACCTTTGAGTATACTGTTCGATACTTTCCCCACCTTCACCTCAAACTGAAATCAACCAAAAATGTTGAACTTTTTCTGTCAAAACATTATAGTTCAACTAAAAATGAAAATTGACCATATATTCACAGTGCAATTACAAATTTAAGTGGATTGAACATAAAACAATTAGGTTGTCCCTCGAAAAATGCACTAATTGTGTTGCTTCAACTCATTTTAAATAAGCTGTTTGAACAAGCAGCAAAAGTCATTTTGTGAGTGTGTGTGTGCGTGTCTTTTTAAGATGAAAAACCCCAGCAAAAAACAGGACAGGGCAATGCATTGCTCCAGGCAGGAGAGCAGCACACCTGCCTCACGTCAGAAATACATGATTTACTGAGTGACAGGGTGTAAATTAAATTCTGACGTCTCAATTTTACATTCTTTTTTTGAAGCAGATATATACAAATGCATTAAACCTCGTTAGGTAAGATCTCTGGATCATAATATGCATTTTTTAAGATAAACTCAGGTATTTATCATGCAGCTCCATCCATCATGCATTGCTGCGGACCTTTCTGCAGTCTTTAAAAGATCAAATCATAAAAAGATAGCAAAAATGTTACGCACTGCAGTTTTATTAAGTGAACCATTATTATTTATTTTTTGCTGTATGATTTATTTATTTTACACTATGATATATACACTCTTTGTTTATTCATTTCAACTGTTAACAATTTTAGTAAATTACACAGTATTTAACTAGTATGAGATGCATAACTGTCCAACAGTAAAATACAGTATGTTACTGCATTTTAACGTCGCACTGTGAAAATGACTGTATATTTTATAGTAAAGACATATAAACAATACTGTAAATACATATACAGCAAGATAAATGGTGCTGTAAATGTAAATTCAGTCTTTTTGCTGTATTTGACTTACAGTAAATTACTGGCGAACTGCTGCCAGGAAGTTACTGTAGATTTGAGAGGAAATTGTTACAAGTGATGCTACAGAAAGGAATAAAAAGTATCTGTTGAAATAAAAGTAATTCAGTCATTTTGGCTTGAAAGCACTTTTAAAACAAATATAAAAGGGGCCGGATTCACTTGCTTTCCATTAAAAACAACTTATTAAAGCTGCTTCTGTACCTACCTACACACGATTTAAAGAGGAGCAAAAGTGCACACTTTGGGATTTAGATTTGTGATTAAATAGACAAATCCCTTATTTTGACATCCCAATGTTCGTACAGTCATGAGAGTGAATAGATGGTGATACATGATGAAGATCTGGGTTTCATTTTGTTGTACTCCACAAGACCAAACTTAGGATTAAGCATGTTGTAACTGAGAGCTTAAAATTAAATTCATTATATATATATATATATATATATATATATATATATATATATATATATATATATATATATATATATACACACACACACACCGAGATTAAGGGAAAAATAAATTAAATTGAAAGTAGTATAACAATGACATGAAATGAAAGAAAGCAGAGAGGGAAACAAAAATGAATGCAGAATATGAAACAAAGCAGAAGAAGTAGAAGTTTTAACTGCTCCCGTGTTATTAGATGTTGAAAATTGTATTTAAGTAGAGATCCAATTGTTTAAAACTCATTAAATGGGGTTCATATCCACATTCAGTCCACATTTATCTTCATCTGGAAGAAACCCCCCTTCCTCCCCATTCTCCTCCTTTATCATAGACCAGGCGGCACGGCGGCCCAGTGGTTAGCACTGTTAAGGCTGGTCCCCACCAGGCCGGTGGGTGTTTCTGTGAGGAGTTTGTATATTCTTCCCATGTCTGCGTGGGTTTCCCCCGGGTTCTCCGGTTTCCTCCCACCATCCAAAGATATACATAATGCATAACAGATTAAGCAAATCAGACACTTGTCTAGCCCCCTTCTTTCTCAAGTGTTCCCTTAGCTACTGCAGCCAGGAAGTTTTTGAGATCCACCTGAGCTCAAGCTCCCCTCTCGCTCTGCAAACGGGAGGGAGTCCTGGGCTCGAGGATCCCTTAAGCTCAGGACTCTCTCCCAGGACAGCATGCCAAACAAGCTTTTATAGATCATCAGCTAAGTGTGAACTCTTGAAATACAGTTGAAGTCAGAATTAATAGCCCTCCTGTATAATTTCCCCCAATTTTTGTTTACACAGAATTTTCTTTTCAGCACATTCATAAATATAATAGTTTTAATTACTGATTTCTAATAACTGATTTCTTTTATCATTGCCATGTTGACAGTAAATAATATTTGACTAGATATTTTTCAAGATACTAGTATTGAGCTTAAAGTGACATTTGAAGGCTTAACAACAGTAGGTTAATTAGGGTAAATAGGCAAGTCATTTGATAAGAGTGGTTTGTTCTGTAGACGAAAGAAATGTCGCTTAAGGGGGCTAATACTATTACACGTAAAATGTTTTTTTTGATTATATATTTTTATTTCGCTTTTTCAAGAATTAACAATACAGAACATCAAAACAAAACAGCAAACAAACTAAATTAAAACATACACAGTATATTAAATAAATAAGTAAAATTAAATTAAATGAATAAATAAAAAGGGAGGAGATACAGTATAAGCCAGTAGAAACAAAAACATTTTGTCAAATCAATTCAAGTGGTACTGTTTTAATATAGTTCAAAAATGGATTCCAAATATTTTTTAAATACTTCATCCTTTCCTCTCTAAGAATATGTGATCTTCTCGAATGGTATACAGTTGCAAACTTCTGAGATCCACAGTCCAATTGGTACATCAATGTCTGTTTTCCATTTTAAAGCGATGCATTTTGTAGCTATTGTCAGCAACATTTCGGTAAGTTTAATAGCATAATTATGCTGGAGGTAAGAATTTGTGTAATTACCCAATAAACATATCTCTGGATCCAAGGGAAAATCAACTCCATGAATCTGTGATATAATATTACATACTTGTACCCACAACACTTTCACTTTAGGGCACAGCCATGTAGAATGCAAAAATGTACCTTCTTCTACATTCCACATCTGAAGCAGAGCGAAGAAGTACTGTTTTTAAATTTGTGTAATCTGGATGGAGTATACTAAAGCTGGTGTAAGAAATTAAACTGGATTAGTCTAAATCTGGAATTCAAAGTTGAGGTTACCCCATCTTTACATAGCTGACCCCACAGGTCATTTTCTAGTGTTATCCCCAAATCCTGTTCCCATCTACTTTTAGACTTATCTGGGTCAGTCAAAGGCTGTCTAAGCATCAAAGCATCATATATTCTAGAAATTGTTTTATGTAATGGTTTATCAGAAAAAAACAAGTTCCTCCATAGAGGTTGTATTAGGTATCTTGGGATAATTTTTTTTATTTGACCCTTAAGCAATCCCTTAATGGCAAATAACTAAAGAATTCTTTATTGGTCATGTTATATTTGTTTGTTGTCATTGTTCAAATGACATTAAAACATCATCATCAAAACAATGCTCTAAATGTGTAATTCCTTTATCTGGTCAAATTTTAACATTTTTGTTTTTATAGCACATTGGAAGCAATCTGTTCCCCCATAAAGGAGTTTTGGGAGAGAGAAATGCCTCTTGTCCCAACATCAACTGAAGTTTGTTCCAGATCTGTACTGAGTGGATAATCATAGGGTTATCGGTTCTAGTTTTTATCAATTTTTCATCCCATGCATATAGTATATTAGTGGGACAGTCCTCTTTCATCTCAAATGTCTATGTAAAATGTTTTTTTTTTTAATTTAAAACTCCTTCTAGCTGAAATAAAACAAATAAGAGTTTCTCCAGAAGAAAAAAATATATAGGAAATACTGTGAAAAAAATCCTTTCTCTGTTAAACATCATTTGGGAAATACTTGAAAAAGAAAAGAATCACATGAGGGCTAATAATTCTGACTCCAACTGTATTTACTGTATATAAATGCCATTCAGCATTTTTCATTAGACAGACAGCAGAGGAAACCGCCAGAGGAAAACTGTACATGCGCGAGGAGAGCAGAGCATGCTGCCACACGCTGACAGATGGACCTACCTCAGACCTCCAGTGCTGGAGCAGCCAATCAGTGAAGAGAACAGCAGGACAGAGCGACCAATGGAGGCAAGGTGATTAGAAATGGAAGAAAGATATGAAGGCTATGATGAATGACCCCATTAAAGGGACAGTTTATGTATGCTTATGCTTCTGTAGATCAGTTAAAGCTCCATCTTCTCAATGACATCATGCATGTTGTTGAAACAGCAAGCAATGATTGATCAGTAGGCCAATGCAGTCTGTTTTTTCATACAAACAATTTAGGATTCAAAATGACAAAATATGACATACTGACTATCATAAAATGCTTAGAACAATATTGTGTAATCTGAACCCAGCATTAGAAACATGAGAAGGCTGTTAATGGAGTAGAAAATAAAATACTTTCATGATGTTTATTTTTAATTCACAGATAAAAATGAGGATATTTAGCAGAAAGTTCAGACACAGACAGTTATCCTATTAACCAAATATTATAAATTCATAACTGCACTTTGCTTGATATCTTGGAGAAAGCCATCTGGAGATTCTGCCAAAGAACTTAAATTGGCTTTCACAAAACAAAACAAAACAAAACAAAACAAAACAAAACAAAACAAAACAAAACAAAACAAAACAAAACAAAACAAATAATAAAAAAATTATAAAAAAATATTTTAAAAAAATAAAGTCCAACCCATCAATAGAATAAACTTATATAAAAAATTAAAATAATAATGAATAATAATAAAATAAGCAAAATAAAAATACAGCTGACGCAGTGGCGAAGTAGGTAGTGCAGTTGCCTCAAGAAGGTTGGTTTCCGGTTTCCCCCACAGACCAAAGACATGCGGTACAGGTGAATTGGATAGGCTAAATTGTCCGTAGTGTATGAGTGTGAATGAGAGTGTGTGGATGTTTCCCAGAGATGGGTTGCGGCTGGAAGGGCATCCACTGCGTAAAAACGTGCTGTATAAGTTGGCGGTTCATTCCTCTGTGGCGACCCCGGATAAATAAAGGGACTAAGCCCAAAAGAAAATGAATGAATGAATAAAAATAAATATGTCCAATCCATCAACAAAGAAAAACAAAATATTAAATAATAATAATAAAAATTAAATAAAAATGTCCAATCCATCAATAAAATATCTTTTAAAATAAAACAATAATAGAAATAAAATAAAATAGTGGTTCAGAATCATATGGAGGTTAATAAAAGATTAAATAAATTTTGCTAGTCTTCCATCCTTTAAAACTTTAAAATTATAATTATAATAAATTTTTATACCAAATTATAGTTTAACCAAATAATACATTAAATACGATATATAAATATGTATTATAGTCTTAAAAATAAAGTCACATTTCTTTTTAAAATTATAAAGGTTATACTATTTACTTTATTATATTATATTGTTTTTGATATGTTTTTATTAATATTACATTATTTTAAATAGATTATTATATTTTATATTATTTTGAGGTCAATATTATTGGCCCACTCATATATATATATATATATATATATATATATATACACACACACACACATACATACATACATACATACAGTGCTCAACATGAGCAAAATTACAAATCTCTCGTTTAAATTAATATTTTCTATAGGAAGCAGCTTTACAATATTATCTTTGTGCCTATTCATTAGATTAGTCAGTACTGAAGCCAAATCTGGAGCTTATCTAACAAAATAACTTACAATAACGGTAAATTATTGTGTTAAAGAAATTATTAAATTAAATTTTTAAGAAAGAGGAAAATTCAAAAGAAACTAAAAAAAAAATTCAAAAATGTTGTTGTAATTTAAGTAGTCTGTAATTTTTTTTACCAATATTTGCATTAATTTAAATGTATTATCCTTCTATTTCTAAATACGTTCCGTAACTAAAATATTATTTTAATAAATAAATCCGTTGCATAAATCTGTTTTGTTCAAATGAACCCAAAACATTTGACCTTTATTCACTTAGAAATGGATAAAATATTCATTTTCAAAATGGGTTGTAGCCAGTTATGCCGAGCACTGTATATACACTAATAATAGACTAATACTACAAACTAATTATATACTAATTCTATACGCTACATGCACAACATACAGCATCAATACTGAGAATTACTTCTTATTTAGAAAAAGAACTGTATCATAAGAAGCAACTGTAACCACAAGGTTTAAACAGTTCACTCAAG
Organism: Danio rerio; assembly: GCF_052040795.2. NCBI lineage: Eukaryota > Metazoa > Chordata > Actinopteri > Cypriniformes > Danionidae > Danio > Danio rerio. Next base: position 5,677,386 of record NC_141036.1, on the reverse strand, counting down.
AGTTTAAAAGCTTGTGAATAAGAAACAATAAGTCAAACGTGTGTTAATTCAGGACAGTGAAATTAAGCCTCTAATCTTTCACAAAAAAAAAAACTTATTAAACAACTTAAAGTGTAAAGACAGGACAAAGCCGTAACCAAAAGACAGGCAGAGGTCAGAATGAGCCACTAGAGGTCGCTGTCGATGCAGATATCAGATCAGTCTTTTTTATTCAACTCAACAGCATATATTTTCCCTCAGTACATCAGTCAATTTTACTCATCAACACCAGATAAAGATTATAAAGTCTATTACCATCCCAATCCATGACCTTCAGCTTAAAATGTATTATATTGCAGTCTGCCTAAAACAGTCACACACTAGCAACGCAGAGACCAACATCTGGATGTAGCACACTGTAATAAAGAAGTCTTGTTTTACTGTCTAAACCCATGTGTTTATCCATTATCAGTCTTTCTTCTCAGAGATACTCAACTCAATCAGCACAAAACAATATCAGCGTCTATTAACAGCTGATGAGTGAAACTAACCACAGCGTAAACAGAGCTCTCAGTGTTCATCTGTGATCTGTTTGACCAAGTTAAACATCAGTCTGTGACTAGAAATACAAACCGATCCTTAGATATCAAGAGCGTTCATTTCACTGCACAAATTAATAACCGTAAAATGATAATTGTACACTAAATAAAGGACTTTAAATAGCAATATTTGTATTTGAAAGGTGGAAGAAGTGTTATCAGGCCTTTGTAGAATCAAACAAATATTAAGATCTGTTTATCTAGAATCCCAGCACTGTACCAAACAGAAATCATGTTCATCTGAAACATACCTGTCAACCCTCATGTTTTTCTCTGGATTCTCCCGTATTTTACAGTTCTATCCTGCTATCATCCTGTGAAGGTATTTTCCCGTATTTCTCTGAGGGGTGGCATATAAACATTAAAGAGCCGAGCCTCCCTATATGCAACCCATACCGCCGAACCACCAGGGGCCGCCCATTGCTCTTAAATGTGAGTCTGTTCTGTGCTTTCACTTAGTTTAAGAATGAAAACAGGTAAAGTTTAGACCGGATACAGGGCCAACCGGAATTGCGACATGCACGTTATTATAGCAGCATTTTATATGACACTGTATGACAATAATTAATATTTTTACAGTACTGTGATGATTGGGTTTAGGGTTGGGGTAGGCGTTAAAAAAATACAATGTATTGGGTAATTTAATAGATAACGCAAATAATAATCGGTACAGCTACTGTTTTTGCCTTACATTGACGGTTAGGTTTAGGGTTGGGGTGGGGGTAGACGTTAATAAAATACAATTAATGGGAAATTTAATAAATAATATAATTCTCGTTAACTTCCGGCCGCATCCATATCAGATCAAGCAACAACCATGAAAACACTTTGAAATAAATATAAAACCGGCGCAATTCCCTTCCTTCACATTACAGGTGCCGTCTCCCCTTCATATGTAATCCTCGGAACAGTCATGTAGCGGTGCGTGACTGTCAGCTGACGCGCTCCATAGTGATAAATAGACGCTGTTTCCCAAACAGATTCTGTACAAGCAATTTGAAGCGTAGCGAAATTCTGGGTTTTGGGTGCATGTTTGAACAGACATACACACATAATTAATAATAATAACATCTTAAGATGTCGATCTTGGTGAGGTTTTTTTTGTTTTAAACACAACTAATTTCGTCCTAAAAGAGCATAAAAAGTTAAGAAAGCAATCGAATGCTTCCATTATAACGTTAGATGTGTGCATTTTTAAAGTGACACCTGCTATTTAATGTAATCAAACGAAAAAATCTAAATAAATAAGAGATTCATTCGTTGCTCTTTAATCAGAATGTGTAAGTTATACAGTGAAGAAAAGGTTAATGAGATTTGATAGCTTGATTCTATTTTATTTTAATAGCTATTATTTTAGTAAGTTGAACTGTTTGCTAATGTAATTGCTGCTAATGTATACTATTTATTTTTCTTTTGTAAATAATAATAATAAAACATTACTAAATGTTTACTTACAATGAAACAGCTCCAAATGAGCATATTTAGTAATTAGGGGATTTTTTAAAGTGGGAATTCCTTATTATGGTGGGTAACTCCCTTGTTTTCACATCCCAATGTTGACAGGTGTGATCTGAAAGCTGTAATGTTATGAGACCTTAAGTAATATTACAGTCTCTTGCTATTAGTTTCTAAATTTGGTGGTGTAGCATGTTGGTTAAAAATGTGTTAGTGACTAAACTGTTTTTAGAAGTGGGCAATACACTGATTTTTATGAAAACTGGTCAAAAATACTTCAAGGAACCACTTTTAAACAATAATAACAACACAACTTACAAAAAAAGTTCAACATGCTGTAACTAACAAAAAGAAAAAACACTGCCTTGACCAGGGTTATTATAATTAGCTAAAACCGAAAGCATATCATTCATTCATTCATTCATTCATTTATCCATCCATTCATTCTTTCTTTTATTCTTTCATTTATTCATTCAATTTCTTCCGAAAGCATGTCATTAAAAAAAAGTGTTATTCAAATAAGAAAAAAACCCAAGTGCAAATTAATCAATTGAGTTAAAATGAATAAATAATAATACGTTAACAAAACTGCTAAAACTTTAGCTAAAATAAAAATAAATTATTAAAAATTTGAAATACTGTATATAGCTAACAAAAAGCTACAAAAGTTGTATTTGATTTTGCTGTTAAAATAATTATTTTTCCACAGTATTTTATTAAGACAACTACTAATAATGTAGAACAAATTAAAATAAAATGCAAGTATAAAAAATCCAAATATATTTAGTTAATTTTGAAAGTTGCGTTTGATTTTGATATTGAAAATATGAGTCATTATACTGCAATTTATCAAAACAAAATTATGTAAACTTGAGCTAAAATGAAATGAAAAGAGCAAGTATAAAATAATCATTCGAAATATTTAGTTAAGTTTGAAAGTCACACTGGATTTTGCTATTCAGTTATTCTCCTGTAATGACACCATTTGAACATTAATAGCTCAGGACAGGAAGAGACGAGCAGAATCAAGAACTGCTTATTTCACATTTAAAACAACAACAACATGAAATAATGAACATAAATGTACCTTTATTAGGTGTTTGTTCACCCATTTTGTGAAAGTCTTCTTCTGCACTCTGTCCCGTTCATCTGCGAAAGGAATAAAGAAAAACAAAAACTCAAAACACTTGCCATGTTTAGAGTAAATATCAGAATCAGAATGAGTTGAAGTGTCCTTTAACCATTTCTAATTAACTGCTCATTATACTGTTTTGATGTTCAAATTAGAATATGCATCTATAATACAGAAGCCGTTAATTTTGTGTCTCTATAGCCAAAATTGTATTTATTTTTTTAAGTTCCCAGGTTCTGCAGGTTGCAATGTCCCGACTTTTGCTTGCCAATCTTAAGCCAATTGTAATGGATTATTTTGGTTCAATTTGGATTTTCCCCAACCAGTGCAGAGCTTGGGGGACCAGAGTGACCCCTCCTCCCCACACCCCCCAATATGACATTAGCTGCGTCCCAAATCGCATACTTATGCACTACTCTACGCCATTTTGTAGTATAAATAGTGTAAGTAGTGTGTTCACACTGAAAAGTCTAAAAATCATAAGTGCACTTTACCCGGATGATGCACTCATTCAGCCGCTAAAACGAAGTGTGTAACGATGGACACTTCACGCACTCAACGACCACAGGTTTGCTTACGTAGCGGAAGGGGCGGAGCTATCGGGCGCACATGTTGGATAACTTTATTTATTTTGGATGGTGAAAGCTAAATTCTCCTATGAGAGTGATTACTTCACCTCCCGATGGTGAATGCGGTTATACTCACGGCAGGTATTATCTGATAATTCGGTCGTTTATTTCACGGATTTGGCAACCGTCAAACGTCATCAGGGAAACGGTTTGAATTTCCGCTTAGTAAAAAAACATTAGTGTGCCATTTGGGACGACGCTACATACATATACTATCCTGTTGAGTGTGTTAGTGCATAAGTACATAGTGCATAGTGTGCCATTTGGGACGCAGATAATGTCTCATGCCTCGCCTGGCCAAGGAACACCTCGGGATCCCCCAGGAGGAAGTGTCAGGGGAAAAAGAAGTCTGGAGTTCTCTTCTAAGACTGCTGCCCCTGCGACCCAGCCCCGGAAAAGCGGTAGAAAATGAATGAAAAAAAGGCTTTCTGGAGAAAAGATGGAGGCAGTACTACTCTATAGGCACTTAGTATTACTATTAGATGGGCAAAGTGAACATGTTACGTGCCCTTTAAATGAGTCATACAATGCCAACCAAACTACTGAACCACACCTGGTGAGGCATGAGAAAGGAGATCTCTGGGTGAAGCTGGAGACCAATGACTGCAGGAGGCGTCTAGACAGATCTATTGTCAAGCGAAGACAGAGCGCAGGGTTGGAGAGGAGAAAATCACGAGGCCTCGGGCTGGGGAATTTCAGCATTAAGGCAGAACGGCTTTAATCCTGAGTGTTCATTACTCACAACCAGCACTACAGACACACCTACAGCTCAGCCTGAGCAGTCCTGTTCATTCAGGAGAGTTAAAGGGACAGTACACCCATTTGCTCGTTCCTTTCTTCTGTCGAACGCAAAACAAGATACTCTGAAGAATGCTGGAAAAAAAGCAGTAGGAATTAAAAATAATATGGAAGTCAATGGCTGTTTTTTCCAGCATTCTTCAGTGCACTACCTAACATATATCTTGTCGCCTATCTATTTTCATTCATTCATTTTCTTGTCGGCTTAGTCCTTTTATTAATCCGGGGTCGCCACAGTGGAATGAACCGCCAACTTATCCAGCAAGTTTTTATGCAGCGGATGGCCTTCCAGCCGCAACACATCTCTCGGAAAGCCTATCTACACTACGAACAGCAAATAATAACTTGATCATTTGGTGTCAGAATTGGCTTATATGAAAGGTAAAAGCCTCTAGATTACGCTTATTTTACCAAAATAAAAGATGTTCATACCTTGATTTTGAATGATTTAATTAATACAGTAAGGTCTGACTTTGCTTAGACAAAAGTCTTGTCACTGAACAGAAATAATGTCTAATATAGAATACAAAGTCATGGTGTAGCGGGAAAAGAATCAATATTGTGTCTGACTCCATCATGAGCTTGGAGGACTGCATCCATACATCTCTGCACTGACTCAAATCACTGATTAATAAAGTCATCTGGAATGGCAAAGAAAGCGTTCTTGCAGGACTCCCAGACTTCATCAAGATTCTTTGGATTCATCTTCAATGCCTCCTCCTTCATCTTACCCCAGACATGCTCAATAATGTTCATGTCTGGTGACTGGGCAGGCCAATTCTGGAGCAGCTTGACCTTCTTTGCTTTCAGGAGCTTTGATGAAGAGGCTGAAGTATGAGAAGGAGCGCTATCCTGCTGGAGAATTCGCCCTCTCCTGTGGTTTGTAATGTAATGGGCAGCACAAATGTCTTGATGCCTCAAGCTGTTGATGTTGCCTGAATGAAACTGAATGAAACCCCAAATCAGGAACTCAAACAAGTTTGGAACAAGTTTAGGAGGACAGAATTTTCATTTTTGGGTGAACTGGCCCTTTAAACACAACACAGCACAACAAGATACACACTGCTGTCTCACACTTACTGCTTAAGAAAGGCATCCAAACATTTACAGCTAACGTTTATCACACTTAAAGTCCACTATTTAATAAACTAGCTTGCATCAAACACAAAAAGGAATTGAGACTATCATACAAATGCACCAATATTTACAGAAGTCACCCTTTAAAATGAGATTTACATTAAAGTCTGTGTGAACCGGAAGTTGCTTTTATTTCAGTATGTTGATGTACTTCCAACTAAAATGGAATATTAAGTAGGGGGAGGGGCTTTCCTTTTTGTGCATCATTCATTCTTAGCAAACTGATGATAAGAGGGGCGTGGCTAAAAATACTGTTGTTGAAGCATCAAACTGACATCAACAAAGAAGGAGCCACTTTAAATGCAGAATTTGATTGAAGATTACTTGTATATTTAAATAAGAACTAGACTAAACTTAACAGAAGTTTATACAACAAGAATCATTTTTATATACCCATAACACATGAAGTTCTATGATATACAAAACATGAATGCACTTTGTTTGCATTTCATTTGCTGCACACACTAAATCCGGACATTGTCTTTGACACAAGTAGATCTAAAGGACTCAGTGTAGTTGCTAACTATATACCCTTAAGCATAAAGCAAACCCAAGAGCCTACACTTTAACCCCTACAGATGCAACTTTAACCCTAATAACATATAATTCCAACCACTTACATTTCCAGAACAATATATGTAGTTACTGTGTAACACAATCTCACAAACAGTCAAAGAGTTTCTAAGAAAACATGCGGTGTCATGGTAAGTCAATTGTCTTGTAGGTAATGTTTAATATTTTTACATACATAAGAGCTATAGGGCGTTCTAATTTAAAGGGATAGTTCACCCAAAAATGAACATTTCCCAGGGCTTCTGCAGGTTTCAGAGTTAAATTTAGGACTTTTTAAGACCATTATAAATGAAATTTTAGACTTATAAAACACCAAAGGCTAAGGAATATTTCAAAGGGCCCAGATGGAAGAAATTTTATTTGACCCGTCAAAACTATTTATTACAATTTAATAGATTTATTGATACAATAATAATTTAATAATAAATAATAAAAAAAATATTTTTGATTTTATTTCTTAGCTAAATATTTAAAATACTGTGTAAAAACAAGTAAGATCTACTTGTATCCATACACTTTTTTCCCAACATAAACTTTCTCTGAAATATAAATAATATTAACAAATGTTTTACAAACTATAATAAACTAAATCTATGGGCAACAATTTGTCCAGATGTCCTCAGCAGTAAATACATGGAGAACTTTTGAACAAATGTTAGTGTAAGGAAAATAATTAAGCCATTATGATATATAGAGTTAAAAATGACCTTTGAAGTTAAAAACTTTAAGGTTTTATTGAGATGGATAGTTGATGATTGTATGGGTTTTGGCCAGATTGGGTAGCAATACATGAACAAAGGAAAATTAAACTCAACATTTCAGTAAATTTAAGACTTTTTAAGGCCTAAAATTTGGATTTCGAGATTTAAGACATTTTAAGACTTTTTAAGACCTCACAGAAATCCTGATTTCCTGTTCATTTACTCACCCACAGGTCATCCAAGATGTAGGTGACTTTTGTTTTTCGGTGTAACATTAAAGAAAAAAATGAGTTTAATCCATACTCCTTTAGGATTTATATAATAGTTATAGTTTATAAAATTGTTATAGATTTTTTAGATTTAAAATTAACACATACAAACAATTCCAAATCAATAGCCATGGCTCCTGATGACACACTGAGGTCTTGTGAAACAAAACGATTGGTCCGTGTAAGAAACTAAACATCATTTACAATATTATTAGCTTTAACCCACAATCTGGTTGGACTACAATCAGACTACAGTCCAACATGCACAGTCCAACAGTTTGACCAGGCTGAAGATCTTCTTTAATGTTCTACTGAAGAAAGAAAGTCACCTACTGAACCTCTTGAATGAGCTGTGAGTGAGTAAATTAGCAGGACATTGCATTTTTTGGTGAACTGTCCCTTTAAGATAACCATAAAGCTAGTGCTCAAAGTACAGCATTCGATACATAATGATGAACAAATGATCAGTGTGCAGATTTATAACCTGTGTGGAGAAGATCAGATATGACAGGTAATCTTCACGCTACTGATCTATTTTTATTATAGGTTTATCCCTATATTTATAACATTTTTATATTATGTAATTTAGGGTCATCCTCTATGGTACCATCTCTTAAAATATGAACGTCTCAAATATCTGTAGTTCTGCAATCTGATCAGAAGAAGTTCTGCATTTCTCCCTTCCCCTTATTTTCTCTTCCCTTGTGTTTTTCTATTGTGTATTTGAGGCTGTTACCATAGCAACTATATAATCACCACAACAGATACATTTAAGTACTTTATTATAGTCATTGTGTTACCATAGCAACAACTGAATCACAACAGATTAATTCAAGTATTTTACTATAGTCGTTGTGTTACCATAGCAACTACAGAATCACCACAACAGATTAATTCAAGTACTTTACTATGGTCGGTGTGTTCCCATAGCAACTACAGAATCACCACAACAGATTAATTTAAACTCTTTACTATAGTCGTTGTGTTCCCATAGCAAGTATAGAATCGCCAGAACAGATTAATTCAAGTAATTTACTATATTCGTTGTGTTACCATAGCAACTATAAAATCACCACAACATATTAATTTAAATAATTTACTATAGTCGTTGTGTTACCATAGCAACTATAAAATCACCACAACATATTAATTTAAATAATTTACTATAGTCGTTGTGTTACCATAGCTACAATATAATCACCACAACAGATTAATTCAAGTACTTTACTATAGTCGTTGTGTTACCATAGCAACAATAGAATCACCAGAACAGATTAATTCAAGTACTTTACTATAGTCGTTGTGTTACCATAGCAATTACAGAATCACCACAACAGATTAATTCAAGTACTTTACTATGGTCGGTGTGTTCCCATAGCAACTACAGAATCACCACAACAGATTAATTTAAACTCTTTACTATAGTCGTTGTGTTCCCATAGCAAGTATAGAATCGCCAGAACAGATTAATTCAAGTAATTTACTATAGTCGTTGTGTTACCATAGCAACTATAAAATCACCACAACATATTAATTTAAATAATTTACTATAGTCGTTGTGTTACCATAGCTACAATATAATCACCACAACAGATTAATTCAAGTACTTTACTATAGTCGTTGTGTTACCATAGCAACAATAGAATCGCCAGAACAGATTAATTGAAGTAATTTACTATAGTCGTTGTGTTACCATAGCAACAATAAAATCACCAAAACAGATTAATTCAAGTACTTTACTATAGTCGTTGTGTTCCCATAGCAAGTATAGAATCGCCAGAACAGATTAATTCAAGTAATTTACTACAGTCATTGTGTTACCATAGCAACTATAAAATCCCCACAACAGATTAATTTAAATAATTTACTATAGTCGTTGTGTTACCATAGCAACAATATAATCACCACAACAGATTAATTCAAGTACTTTACTATAGTCGTTGTGTTACCATAGCAACTATAGAATCACCAGAACAGATTAATTCAAGTAATTTACTATAGTCGTTGTGTTACCATAGCAACTATAAAATCACCACAACAGATTAATTTAAATAATTTACTATAGTCGTTGTGTTCCCATACCAACTATAGAATCACCACAACAGATTATATCAAATACTTCATTATAGTCGTTGTGTTACCATAGCAACTTTAGAATCACCACAACAGATTGATTCAAGTACTTTACTATAGTCGTTGTGTTACCATAGAAACTACAGAATGACCACAAGACAATTTAAATACTTCCCTATAGTCGTTGTTACCCTAGCAACTACAGAATTACCACAACACAATTTAAATACTTCACTACATTCATTATGTTACTATAGCAACTATGGAACCACCACAACAGATTAATTCAAGTACTTTACTATAGTATGGTTCAAAAACACTATGGTAATTGCTCTAAAGTATTTTCTTTATTCATGTGAGCTGCGCTGAGTGAGTGAATAACTGATTCAGACGCACCCGCAGGACTGAATGACGAAACATCAACCACTACCATGGTGACTATCAAGGGTGGAGTCAGTAAACCTTGACCTCCGCCAGTAATGCAACACTCTCCTATAGCGTTTAAAGAGTCCTATAGTTATGTAATTATGAGCACTAGTAA